>NC_143012.1:179765377-179916077 GCF_055824585.1 Amblyomma mixtum | reverse complement strand
CCCAACAGCTCGTGACCCAACAGCTCGTGACCCAACAGCTCGTGACCCAACAGCTCGTGACCCAACAGCTCGTGACCCAACAGCCCGTGACCCAGCAGCCCGTGACCCAGCAGCTCGTTACCCAGCAGCCCGTGACCCAGCAGCCCATGGCCCAGCAACCCGAGAGTCAGCAGCCCTTGACCCAACAGCCCCAGGGCCAGCAGCCCCAGGCCCAGCAGCCCATGACTCAACGGCCCGAGGTCCAACAACCCCAGGCCCAACAGCCCCAGGCCCAACAGCCTGTAGCCGAGTTGCCCGAGGTCCAGCAGTCCGTGGCCCAGCAGCCTGAGACCCAACAGCCTGTGGCAGCACAGGCAATAGTACAGCAGTCTTCAGACCAAGTGTTGCAGGTCCCACAATCATCTGTTCAACCACAACCTTTACAGCAGCTGCCTTCACAAAGTAACATTCAGGTGATCGGGGCTCAAAAGGCAGCTGACCAAGAGATGGAGATGGAGCTGCCAGTTTTGTCAACGGAGCAGGGACCACAAGTCATTGGTACCAGTGAGGGCATTAAGGCACAGGTTCAAGGTCAGGAGTTGATGGCACACCTTGAGACCCAAAGTGACAATGCCCTGGCACCAGCAGTGCATGTACCTACTCAAGAAAGGCCCCAAGAAAGCTACATGTCCCTTTCAGAGAAACATTTCGAGGAACAAAATGCAGACAAGCGGCAGTCTCAGGTTGAAGGGAGAGCTGTTCAAGAGACCAAAGTGCAACAACTACCGCCTGAAAAGCCAGTGAACCAGGACTTGGCAAGGTGCAATGTAGCTGAGGTTGTGCAAACTCAGAGCCAACAACAGGAGCTACTGCCACATTCATCTGCACAGGAAACAAACATGACACCACCTGTGGCTGCAGTGCAAGGAACTCTGCCTGAGAACTTTGTGCAACCTTTGCAACAGCTGCAGGAGCAGCAGGCTGAGTTGTGCCAAGTTGAAGCTGATATGACGGCTGCTCCAGCGACTGAAAGGCACGAGACACCTGCTAAACAGCCAACAGAGGAAGGAAGGGCAACGTACAGTGCGGAAGTTGCACTGCCGCAAAGTCAGGAGCAAGAGTCCATGGCAAAATCTCATGCTGGAGAGGATGATGCTAAAGTGGCACTTGCAGCTCCACTGCTCACACTGGCACAAGTACCAGTGCTTCAAAGTGGACTGGTAGCAACACCAGCAGGAACGCCGTCGGCTTCGTCGCCTAAAGTAGTGCCAGAACAGGAACTGAGTGAACAGATTGTTCCTTCCACTCCTGGCCACACAGAGGACACATCACAGCAGCCCGTGCTGGGCGCTCACAGTGAATGCGACAGCCACACTGAAGTGCCAGCTACGCACGATGAATCTGGCGTGGGCTTGGTTGGCAGCGTTCCTGAAGTGGTGCCACAGCATTTCGCTGAGCAGGAAGCAATGGAACAGGATCATTGCGAAAAAGGCACTGTCATCCAAGAAAGAGAGCAGCATGACGTGCAAGAAATTGAACTGGCCACTGGCCGAGAGAGCACTGCTGATGAAGATGGCATGCCACTGGCTAGTACTTCCAAAGAACCGACGCCTCCAACTTTTGCTCAGCAAGAAGTTAAAGACCAGGACTTGTTGAGGCAAAACATTGGCCTTGAAGGTGGCAGGCAGAATTGCCTTCAGCAGGAAGTCCTTTCTCATGAGGAGGTGGACCCAGAAGGTTCTGATGCAGCGGCAGACGTTGATATGCCCCAAGTTGGTAGTTCGGAGATTGCTCCTTCTGACGTAACGGTTGACCAGCAGGACCAGGTGCCGGAGGGCTTTGAGTGCGAAGGAAGTGAGCGGCGTGACCTTCAAGAGCTCCAGCTTCACAACGTTCCTCAACAAGAGGTGCCAGAACAGGCGCTGGGTTCTCAACAAGAGGTGCCAGAGCACGCACTGGGTCCTCAACAAGAGGTACCAGAGCAGGCGCTGGGTCCTCAACAAGAGGTGCCAGAGCATGCGCTGGGTCCTCAGCAAGAGGTGCCAGAGCAGGCACTGGGTCCTCAACAAGAGGTGCCAGAACAGGCGCTGGGCCCTCAACAAGAGGTGCCAGAACAGGCACTGGGCCAGGGCAGTGGTGTTGAGCAACCACAGGAGCGTACTCAGCAGGTTGAAGGAATGGACTTTTGTCATTCTGACAGCCAGAGCCACGATGTTGAAGATCAGTCTGTGGTGCAGTTTGAAGGCACGTGTTCTGCTTACCAGAAACACATCAGGGAAGAAGACAGCTCAACAGACCAGGTTGTTCCTCAAATGGACATTGCTCAGGACGGTGCCTCTACTGACACCTCAGAGGCAAGGGATTGCGTGATGCATCACACTGTGGAAGATAGAAGTGCTTCGAGTGAGTCCTCTGGTGGTTCCTCTGAGGGCACAGTGCAGCAAGGTGGAGGAGCTAGGGTCGTGGAAACAAGAGGACAAACTGAGGCAGTGCCATTATATTGTGCACAGCAAGAACAAGGTTCTGAAGTAGCCGGTTTGCAGTCTGCTGCACCCCTTCCCGACGGAGGTGACTTGACATCTGGAAAGGAACATTTGATATCAGAAGTAGGAGCGGTGCAGTTAAACAACCAGGCACTCGAAGAAAGTACA
Source organism: Amblyomma mixtum (assembly GCF_055824585.1). NCBI lineage: Eukaryota > Metazoa > Arthropoda > Arachnida > Ixodida > Ixodidae > Amblyomma > Amblyomma mixtum. The sequence continues at coordinate 179,913,447 of NC_143012.1, read as the reverse complement.
AATGAACCGGCTAATGCTACTGGACCTGTCATTGTGCAAAGTTCAAATGAAGAGATTGCTCAACAGCAGCTGCCTTCAGAAAGGCGTGTGCAGCAGGGAGTTGGAGCACCGGGACTGTTGTATGGTGGCCCATTTGGTGACGATGCTTCTGCCAGCTCCGAGGATAATGACGGCAAGCTGCTTTCGCCAGCTATTGATGCACAGTGTCCCACAGCTGGAAGCCTCGGAGGCACATTGCCTTCTTCTCCCACATTTTCAGGTGCAGGAGTGCCAGTTCAGGAAGCCGAGGTCCCTGAGCCACATTGCCGTGAGCAAGGTGCAGAGGCATCTGAGGCTGAGGCACCCCAGCCCTCCTCCTCTCCGCTTGAAGCGATCGAACCTGACTGCAGAAGACCAAGCCTGACTGAAGAGCAACCAGTTTCGACGGTGGTTGAAGACTCTTGCCTTCCTGATTCTTCAGCTTTGAATAATGAGTCTGACTCTGCAACTGTGAAAGCGTACCCTTGTGGTATTCGCTCTGGGGAAGTTCCTGTGGAATCACCCGTTCTGCCCGGTGGAGCTCAAATTCTGCAGCAGAGCATTGAGGATGGCAACACCTTCATTGTTTCTAGTCAGCAGCATCCTATGCATGTTTTAGTGCCGTCACTGGATGCTGCAGTTGCATCTCCGGTCGCTCCTTCTGACAGTACTTGCGGCGGTCATGCACTCCGCTCATCTGCAGGGACTTATAAACCATTCGAGGGACGAACTAGTAAGGTCCTGCCAGTAGAACTTGGCACACTTCCTGAAGCACCTGCCACTGAACTTTCCACTCAGAAGAAGGAAGAAAGTGAAGGCTCTGTCAATAGGCCCCTTGGGACAGCTCCCGGTCTTCTGCTCTCAATGCCTGAAGGTGTGCCCTTCCATGACAAAGAGAAAACAGTCAGGCTACCTAGTCTTCTAATGCACAAAGAAGTGGTTCAGTCTACCAAGGTTGTTCAAGAATCACAGGTTGTTTCTTTACCAGAGGGTGCAGAACATAACGGTAGTTCCGAAGAGGCAGGCCCCTGCGTAGCAGTTCCTCTTCGAGGTGTAGTGACTCACGGTGAATGCGAGCCAAGTCCAGAGCGAGCTGAAAGTGAGCCATCACCAACCTCACTACAGGGCAGCTTGGACGTCAAGAAACCGCCAGACCGGTGCCTGGAAGCAGCACCTGGGGATGTTGTGCCTTGCAAGGATGAGCCTTCACTCAGCAAGGAGCCCGCTTCACCGCTAGCCACTGAAGCCTTGAAGCGCATTGCCTTTGACAGATGTCGTACTGAGACTCTTGGAGACCGAGAGAATGGAGAGGAGGAAGCAATGGATGTGGACGATGCGCCACATGGCATTGCCAAGTCTGCCGAGGTCCCCTTGGTGGTGCCTCCTTGTGTACGGGATGACGGGGACATTTTCATGGACGATGCTGACTCTGCCTCAAGCTGTGAGGCATTGCACATAGTAGAGTCTATTCCCGAGGAAGATGCCAGAAGCACAGGGGCAGCTTTAGCTGATGAATCTCAGGAACTGGGTGACTCTGAGGATCACAATGCGGCCGGTCATTTTTTAGTGGTTAGTGGAGGCCGTCGCGTGGCGGCCTCCACATGCGCCCAGATTCCTGTGCAGTTGGTCGTCTCGGATGGGGCACAGCAGCTAAAAAGGCTAGCTTGCAATGTCACATGCCGCACAGTGCAGCAGTCACGGAAAACTTCAAGTGCATGTCCTTGTGACAGACCGACTGTCCAGTTTACAGTCGAGCTGAAGCTGGGTTCGAAGTCGCCACCGATGCGCCCATTCACAAAGAGGGTTGTTGCCCGGCCCACAGCAAGGCGGCAACGGCCGAGGCGATTTCAGTTGCGGTTCAGGCCAAGTTCTTTGCCACAACAGCGTACGTCACCTGCCATCAACCCTCATGCACCACTGCCTGGTGCTGGAGGCGAACACCTGCTAGAGCAGATATCCATGATTGTTCTCACTAGCGGCGGATGCCAGGGCACAGAGTCTCAGGGGCCAAGTGACAACCTGGAGAAGCCTGGTGAAGACACTACCACTGTAGGTGGCAGCACTAGTCAACAACCAACAGGAACAGACGGGCACAGCTGCGTTCCACAGGAAGTGCAGCAGCTTCAAGAAATGGCTGCTCAGGCGGACAGCTCGGGCAATGCAATGGCAAGCTCATCTGGTTCTGGCAGAGGGTCGGGTTCAGAGAACTCAAGCAGAGCTGAACTCAAGAGCCCCAAAAAAGAGCCATGCAGTGACCAGGACCAAGAGGACAGTGGTCAAGAGCAGTGCCCAGAACAGCAGCCACCCCAGGGTCGCAGAGGTATGCTCAAGGGAAAGCCAACAAAGCGCAAAAGGGAGTCGTCTCCCGCTGGGGTGGCCAGTGCAGAACCTGCAGAAGATCCTGAGTCTTCAAAGTCATTAGCAAAGAGGAGAACCTCCAGGAAGCGGCACGTGTCTGGAAGTGACAGCCTCCGGGATGGAGCCTCCGGGGATGGACCCACTCAAGGTCCGGTCCAGCAGAAAGAGCAGGGACTGCATTCTGCTGATGCTGGGCAGCAGAAGAAACAGCGGTGTCCCAGGAGGAGCGTGACACCCAAAACTGCCAATGGCAATCCAGGCAACGATGAAGCTTGCAAGGAGGACAACAGCGTGGACCATGGATCCAGACAAGCCCCTGGCCACTCCACATCAAACTTGACTCATGCGGTAGGTAGCGGTGCTGCATGTAGCTCGTTCTGTTGCTCTCCCTTTGCTTCAAAAGGCAGAACCAAGCCTATGGTAAAGCGGGCATTTTATCAGCTATATCTTGTATGTCGGTTTCTGTAAGGGATCGGTAGTGTATGCGGGGTCATCGGAACGCGGCTGGGAGCGCTCAAAGCGAAGCGTTTCCTTTTTTGGAACGCGGCCGCTCGTGAACGCGCCGGGAAGTACGGGTGTCCCCCCCGCCCCGCGGTACCGATTCGCGCACGTGCTGGTACGAATGTGTATTTGTGTTTGTTTTTATTTTTATTTTGTGGTGGGGAGGGTGATTTACCCTACGGTAGTTGGAGGGCTGGCCATGCTCTCGATTAGCCAATCATATGAAGAGTGTAGAATGATTGGGTGCTACCAAATGTGGGCCGGGCCTTGAGGTCTTTAAAACCGGGCTGCGGCGCCAGAGAAAAGGTTCTGAGCTAAGGTCAGGTGCTATGCATCTTCGGCTACGCCGAGTAGGGGCCTCCTCTAGTATTAGCCAGTTCCGCCTTTTTGTTGTTTGTCCTTTGCCCTTTAATTTGTCTCTAGTGCCTGAACTTGTATATGCTGTAAATATTTGTGTATAAATCTCCAAGTAATCCTTTTATCCCTGCATCGTAAGTCATCGCGAAACCGTCTCTGGCGGGGCACCTCTGGTGCGAGGAAGAAGAAGAACCTGTGAACTTTACTGTTTCCTTTACTCGCGCGTTACGATTCTCGGAACATCCCCAGCTTCTCCACTTCCATTGGTGTTACACTCAAGCCACCTGCACCTAACCATTAGTAATGTATCTCCTGAATATGCCATCGTAGGTGGTTTTAAAAAAAAAGAAAAGGCAGCTATGGTTACTAGGCAGACCTCACTTAAGGAGGGACCAGGCAATGGCCAAGTTGGTCAGAGTTTTCTATTTCTCGATTTATATTTTTTTTTCCTAACCCCTGGGTCTTCATCTGTCTCATGATAAAAGAAATGGTAGTGAAATTCAGAAAAAGGCTTTTTTTATGCAGTAGCATCAGTAGAGGTCCCATTCCCAAGAAAAGCCGGCGTCCGTCTGTCCATGTCGCGACTGGTGGCAATTCAATTAATTCAAGTAAATTTAATGCAATTGCGCTGCGCATCAACCCATTAGTGGAGAAATGGACGGCCTCTCGAATAAGTAAAAATGAGGCTTATGGGAGCTCGGGAAGCGCAACCTATGCCTTGCGAGCCCCACTGATGGCTGTGTTTGAAATAGCCACCAGATGGAGGCAGTGGTGCTTCTCTTAACTGCAGCACCGCTGTTCCAGTAGTTGAATGAGGACTCCTTGCTATCTATGAATCCATGAATGAGAAGGACTGCTTAATTCTGTCTTTTGCTAATGAATCCTGAAACGTTGAGCAGTGCAATAAAGCCCTCGATGTTTCTACATACACATGCAAAAGATTTTGAAAGTTGTTTTCCTAAGGAACGTTTCTATGTTAATAGGCATGCTGAAATTTTACTTTTTATTTCTATGAGTGCTGGGCACCTGAAAAAACTAACAGCTTAATTGCGCAGAACAGGGCTTCGTGAATGTGCTGATGTACAAACTTATGCACTCTCTCTAATTATTTAACACCCTGGGATGACTTTACAAGGGTGATAATTATAATTACTCAACAGCTATACCAGCTAGCTTAATATAAAATGCAGTTCTGAAACCAGGTTAACAAATACATGTCCTTGTCTGGATACATTTCATGCATAAATAACGAAAATAGATTTCATTGCCTCCCCCCCCCCCCCCCCCCCTTAAAGTGGGACTACTGTTTCATGCTGTATGCCATGCTCTTTCATGCCTGTTCAGCGTCTTAACTCACAACTATTTCTTCCTTTTGCGTAAAAGACAGGTATCGCCATCTCTCGGGCATTCTTGCAACATGCTGTACTTGTAGCTTTGTTTTTTGCCCCCCTGAAGGGAGTGCTTTGGCAGCCAGTAACTGTCTGTGTCACGGCCAGTTGTGGTGACTCATTCAACACTTGCTTTACAAAAGCGCCTAGCATGAGCTCATTGACAGGATATTCATCAGAAGCTAGAGGGAGTTCAATGAAAGAGCACAGCAATGCTGAAGGTTGCGTTACATGTCATAGCATAAAAAAATGGTGGGGTGTAGAGAGAGAGAACCACAGAAAAGCTCTGTCTAAATCTCCTAATTTTCTTGTTTATGCTGTGAAACGTATTGAATGTGCGCCAACTTGTGCAACTTTCAAGGTTAAAAGGGACTCTGAGGATAACTCCATCCAATTGTTTTCAATAAAAAGTAGTGTCTTTCTTATTAGAACAGGGAAATCCATTGACACAGGCCAACTTCAGTTTGTTCTCCTTTTCTCCGTTCCTTTAGCTAAAGGTTTTCAGAAAAAGTTTTATAGCAAGGCATGTAGCGAGCCTTTGGCCTCCGCCTCAGAGAATGGTTTTAGCACTTTCATGCTGAGTCCGAATTGTCATTGAGGGACTAAAAAAAACGGAAGGAATAACAACGTATTCCTTTGCAGTATCTCAAAAATTTAGTTCCCGACCACAGTCCACAGCTTAATTGTGCAATGTGCCACCCGTGATGCGTATGTAGCGAAATGTATAGAGAATTGAATTTCCCGGCTCTGCTGTGGAGAAGAAAGCAATAGCATGTGAGTAAGGGCTTGTTCATTTTCACTCGAGCTTTCACTGCCGCGGTGGCTCAGTGGTTGTGGCGCTGGGCTGCTGGCCCGAAAGGCGCAGGTTCAATCCCGGCCGCGGTGGTCGCATTTCGATGGAGGTGAAATGCTAGAGGCGCGTGTAGTGTGTGATATCAGTGGATGTTAAAGAACACTACGTGGTCGAAATTTACGGAGCCCTCCGCTGCGACATCTCTCATAGCCGGAGTCGCTTTGGGACAGGTAAATCCCATAATCCCTAAACTAAACTCTTGAGCTTTGACTTGTGAGGTTTGAGTAATGTGCTAAAACATGTTTTTTCTCGGTGAGACTTGGTATCCTGAAGTAAAATGCAGCAATTGCTGTCCTTGCTTGCGATAACTTAGTATAACTGTGGGTTTGTTGTTAGTGGTGTGGTAGGGAGGCATGACTCTACATATCCCTTTCAGACGCTTTGTACACAATCGTGTATACAGCAAACTCGCAGCTTTTTCTGAGGCACTGGTGCACCTAGCAGTGATTTCATTGTTTCAATTGAATTGAGCACCCTTCTTGTCGCAAATAAATTGGGCTTTTTGTGCCATGTAGCAAACGCAGTAAATAATATTTCGCTATACAGTGAGCTGGGTAGCACGTCGTCTGCCATTTTTGTGCTGACGGGTTTTGTCGCAAGTGAAAACATTGATTGCTTTGCTCAATTTCGGGCGTAATGTGCATCTTTGAAACGCAAAGTGATTGCACGTTCCCTAGGGTGCTTACCTGACACATGAGAACATTTCGATGTTACTATTTCTTACAAATCTGACACTTTGTACGGAATTCTCCACATCGTTGTAAAGACTTACCCGCTGGTCTTTCACGCTCAAAAACTAACAAATTCCCTTTCTTGATGCCTGAATAAACTACTGACGTGAAAAAAATAACTGATTTCAATAAAACAAAAAAATGGCACCTGAAAGGGTTAGTACATGAGAGGCTTGCATTGCAGGAAGTAGGGGCTGCCGAGGTGGGAGCAGGAGATGGCAGCTCTTCGAGGGAGGCGTCCTCCTCACAGAGGAGGTCCGGCCGTCAACGCCACTCGGAGGCAAATGAGGTACCCTCGGCATTCCTGTATTTTCTCCCCAAATGTGGGTTGCTTTGCTCGGCTCAAGGAACTTGAGTCAAGCTGCACTACCACTCCAAGCTTGCAGCCGGTTGCACACGGACAGCATGTTTGGATGGCAGATCTGGATCATCTGGTGACTCAGGAAAGCCCTGCAGAAAGCTCTCTCTGCTGCGGCAGATTTTGCTGTGTCGCTTGAACTACTCATTCACTCGAGGTACAAGGCAATGCCTTTTGGCAAGGCCGTACTTGGTGCTTGACTGTGTAGTTGTCAAATGTTAAGCGCACACCAAATGATGAGGGCATCAATATGGCTTCCAAGGGGTTGTGTTGTTGGTGTACTGTGGTGGCACGTTTCCAGCATCTGATCATACAGAGTCATTCAGAACGTGTGTGCAGAAAACAATGAATTATGCTTTCCAGCTTTGCAGCAATTAGAAATGTCAAAAGATGACTTTTTTCAGCATAATTTGCGCTTTATTGCGTGCAAAGAGTCCTTGCAGGTTTTGAAAAATTGGTCTGCGATATCTGTGATCCCTCGGGTGGTAAAATTTAATTCGAGAGCTCAGTGGCAAGTTCACCTGCAGTGCTAACAAAGTGCAAAGATTGCTCCACAACTCTGATGTCAAAATGGCAAAAGCTACCGAAGCTGGCGGATTTTTGAAAATAGACTCTAGTCATACACTGTTTAGTCCAATCAGTCACTGTTCCAGGCAAGCTGTACCGTTTTTCTGCTTCAACACAATTTTCAGGTGACCTTAGAATGCAGTTGTAGCAGAGTTCAACCGAACATCCTTTTCACTCACAGGGCTGAAATGCATTTCTTGATTGCAGAGTTCCTTCACGTGTTCAGTGTGTGGGAAGTCATTTGCCATCAGGAAAGAAGCCTCTGATCACATCCTGCACAAGCACTACAACATGGTGAGTGCAGCTAATTTTTTTTAGTTTCGGCGATGATAGGTGATTGTAAACTATATGGAAACTAAACTGAAACTATAGGCGAATGGAACAAGCTCTTGTCCAATGTCGCAACGATTCCCTCAAATGAGGTATTTTCTAAATCAGTAGGCCTACTGAAATAGTTTTTTTTTTTGTGTGTGTGTGCATTTGTGTTTTTATGTGACCTGCATTAATTATCGATTTTTGCAGAGTTTGCAAAAATCGATAATTGCAAACTCAGTTTGCAAACTCATTTGCAGAGTTTGCACAAATCTGTTTTCGGCTGACAGGGTTTACTTATGGCTGCGTGCCGCCACTCACTGCTAGCGTATGACTCGATAGCATTAATGGGTTAATGCCCATATGTCTGGAATTGGTCATTCTCGACGTTACACTCATAGATCCCTGGGAGTCCTCATACCACTCCTGGCGCAGTGGTGCAGCGGTCGAGCGACGCACCACTGCCCTGGGATGGCAGGCGCGGCCACCGCTGGGGTTTGTGCGAGCCAGGTTGCTCTTGACGAGCAACCCCTCGCGGCCAATTATTTATTTAACAGCCAGCTGCCACGGTGGTCAATTTGCACACAATCCGGCGGGCAGGTCGTGATGGTGCCGCAAGGTCACGTGATCTATGTGTCCCATCTAGGTTGCTTCTGTGGAGATTTTTTGCCCACAACACCAGCGACACCTAGGTGGTAGGTGTCCCACCTAGGTTGCTTCTGTGGGGATTTTTCACTCACAACACCGAGGACTAAGAAGATGCCGGATTTTCTGCGTAACGGGAGCCTTAAATGCTATCATGTTAAAATGGAGCGCTGAGGAGTTCAGTCTATGGTCCCTTCAGTACACTGCGTCACCAGTTTCCAGGGATAAGAGGCTGCAGCTGTGGAGATCGACAGGAGGGTCCTTTGTTCTGCAGTGGACGCAGCTAAGCTAATGACTGTGATGAGTCTACATAAGGCTTTACCACAATCAAGAAGTGTTTAGGGGAGCACTTCATGCAACCCGAAAGGTTAACACGATTTGTTTGCCAAATAAAAGTTGCTAAACATTTCCTTGAAAATTGCGGGAGGATGAAAACGTGGCTTTTCCTTTTGCCGTTTGAAAGCAGGCGGGATAGGTACTGTTTACGAGTGGAATTACTGTTGATGAGGTCCCCAACCATTGCCTGCTCTGTGGTTGTATAGGCACGATTGAATGACGAGCGGCCACTGAGCGAGCAGGAGGTGCGGACAGCTCTGCGCCAGGCTGCCGATTCCCTGGACCAGCTCACCTGCTGGGACTGTGGTGTGTCCTTTGAGGCTTACATGTCTTTCTACCTCCACCGACAGCGCTGCTCGTCTTCCACCATGGATGGCACCTCTGCTGAAGACAAGGTGATTAGACCAACCCTCCCCTAAGCACGCCCACATTTTGCCAACACTATGCCAGCAACGCATGTTGCCAAGCAAGCAGGCTAGTTTCTAGCCCAGCGTTAATTTCGTATGTTTTTTTCTTGTCCTCTGCGGCCTAAGAATAGCAGCTTCTAGATTCTAACCGACTAAAATTGAGAGCAGTCAAAAAGTGGTCACCGTGAAACAAATGCAGCAGCGCACGCGGGTCACAGCTTGGCCCCTTTCATAATCCTCCGCAAGTCAACCTAAAACGAGAGGATCATTGCCACTCAGGTTCACAGCCAGCTGTTGACTGCATCGTGGCTTGATGCATTGACGTGGTGCTGTCACACGGGTACTTTCGATCCTGACAGCAATATGCATATCACGCATTGTCATTGTATCGCTCTGCAGCATCACCTCACTGCTCCAAGCGGCCGTTGCTTCACCGGTTTGTGACAAAGTCAGGATCGGTCATTCCCACGTAGCACCCCAGATCTTCGAAATGACCGGGGTGGTGCAGGCTGCCGCTTCGAATTATCCGGCCAAATTTACATTGTAAGAAACTGGGCCGCAGAAATTCTTCGAATCGTCTGGGATTTTGAATTAACCAAGTTTGAAATATCAGGATTTTAGTGTATCTGGACTAAGGGAGTTGAATTACCGAGGTTTTACTGTGCATTTGTTACCTCACTGGGGTAGTCAACAGCCAAGCCTGACCCAGTGGTTGTCTTTGGTTCATATCTAGACCATCTCATTGTGAAGTGGTATTGATGCAAAGCCTGTAACTCACAAGCAGGAAAGCTTGTTTGTTGCATGCAGTATATCGTGTTGCGTGCGATGAATGCTATTAATAAATTTTTCTTGGGGTGGCAAGCTAGTGCGCTCATTGATTGCTCTCTCCATGACAAAAAAGAGGGTTATGATTGAAGTATTTGGCAAAAGTACGAGGTATGAAGGCCTGACCATCGGAATGGAAAGCGCGAGAAATGGATGCTCCCTTCTCTCAAAATGAAAAAAACTTGAAAAACTTCATGGTTGTTTTTCTGATGTGCAGATGTAGGCTGCAGCTACAGTTAAACATTGATGTAACGAAGTTCAGTGTAGCGAAATCCTCGATATAGCGAAGTACTTCAGTCTTCATAATTTCATGTTCATAAAACACCATGTATTTTTAGCTTCAGTACAGTTGAGCACTTGACGTCCACGCGGATTGCATTCGTTGTATCCGAGGTTCGTAGTGTGTAGACTCCTCATTTTGAAGCCATAAATGTGAAATTCAAAGAAACTGGCCTTTATTTCTTATGAAGTTCGTTATGTGCATCAGCTTATTCAAAGGAGATGGTACAAGGGTGATTTCTAAGACATCTTAAAAGCCAAGTTAAGCTGCTCTCAGAATAGGATATAACTAACATGGTTATGGAGTTAACGGCAGCTAGTTACTCCTTGGCCTTCTTTTCATCGTCATCAGATTCTCGGCAGTCGGGCAGCGCTCATACTTCACGTACTGTGGCTTCGTCAGTGTATGACTTTGTGATGCCTGCATCATGATCCGCACCAACGAAGTCATCTCAGGCAAAATTGTGCGCATACATATGTGCATCAACAATGCGTTGCTACAAATACACGTGTGTCTAATCACGCGAATGTTCATGAGTGCTCTCTGTCGTTCCTTGCTCCATAAAGCATGCTTTACGGAAGCAATTTCTGATGCACTCTGCAGTCAGTCCTGTCCACACGGCCTTAATCATTTCCACAGCGGCGAGTAAAGATATGGGAATTGGAACATGTATCACCATCTGGTGTGTGAATTGCTATCAGCATGAGCTGGATGATGCGCCAAGGATGAGTGACGCCCATGTCTGGCGGCTGAATCCTACACTTGTCACTTGGTGGCGAGAAGAATGTTGTCACTACAGCCAGAGAATGGCAACAAATGATGCATCACAAAGTTATTCAGCAGGAGTTGGAGCTCGTATTCTATTCGCTATGTCATGGTCGAGGACTAAACAATCCACTCGGCAAGCAAATCATGCAATACTCATTGCGCCACTGGAAATTATGCCTGGTTGCACGCTCGTTGAATGAAAACAAAGAATTGCGCGTTATCTAGGCCTTTGTGTTTGGTCTGTAGCATACGAAGACGTAGCTCCCAAAGCATCACACAGCGTGACACTTGCCGATGACAAAGAGCCGCCGCTGGTCATAGCTTTTCCTCCTCGTGCCCAGTAGGATGATAAATGCGAAAGCTTGCTATGTCTTTCACCAGCGTAAGTGTCGCCTTTGAAGGCTTGAGTTTTCAATGGCGGCATCTGGTACTCACCTATGGGGCAGAAAGGTGGAGGCTAACGAAGGGGGTTTAGCTTAAGTTAAAGACAACGCAGCGAGCTATGGAAAGAAAAATGATAGCTTTAACATTAAGAGATTGGAAGCGGGCAGAGTGGGTGAGAGAACAAACGCGCGTTAATGATATCCTAGTTGAAATCAAGACGAAGAAGTGGGCTTGGGCAGGGCATATAATGTGAAGGCAAGATAACCGCTGGTCCTTAAGGGTAACGGAGGGGATTCGAAGAGAAGGCAAGCATAGCAGGGGGCGGCAGAAAGTTAGGTGGGCGGATGAGATTAAGAAATTTGCGGGAATACGGTGGCCGCAACTGGCAAAGGACAGGGTTAATTGGAGAGACATGGGAGAGGCTTTTGCCCTGCAGTGGGCGTAGTCAGGCTGATGATGATGATGATGATGTGATCTGGTAAAACTATGCCAGTTTGTTGGCAGCGTCTCTCCTTTTTTTGTTGCATTTCTGGGTCCCCAATTTCTTTTTGGAGGAGGGTGTCACAGGGTGCCCGGAGACGCTCTTGTTCATTGTATCTGAGACCCAGTCCCATTGCCATAATGCATATTTTGACGGTAGCGCCGCTCTCGTTTGTACTAAGTGAGCGTTCTTTATAACTGCAGCCGTTATAAGTAGGCTCGACTGTATAACGAAGTAGATTTTGCCGCACTTCCAATGTTATGAAATTTCATTGCCGACTGCTAATGAACCCGAGGAAAAATTGTATCGCGAGCATGAGTGGTTGAGCAGAGCACACGTCAGCGCGCACACGTAATATGGGCGCCGTCTAGCTTTCAACGTGCATAGGCAGACTGAAATACGACGACGACCATAGCGGTGAGCTTGCCGCCAGCCCGTGCCAGCTTGGGTAGTATGGGCGAGGCTGGCATGAGTGTCTGTGCAGCATTGGCAGCCTGCCAGGTGAGCCCACGGCTCTCGCTATCTCACCCATAATTGGCTCTGAATGGGACATGCTGCCTGTATTAAAATGTAGAGCGCTGCGTTTATCGCATTTACAGATGCCCAGAGCTTGGTAAAAGGACTGGAAGGGTCAGTGCTGTTGGCGCACCTGTCACCTGTGAAGCCTTGTCGTGCTCTTCATACCTGACAGCCTTGCTTCTCACTCAGACCACGCGCGTATGTGCCATAAGACGCACACTCACGCTTACGGCGGAAAACACGAGGAGCGGGATGGGCCTAATTTCATTCCATTGGTTGGTGATTGGGGGACAGCCGTCCCGCTCTTGCTGACATGGAGAAAGAAAGGGAAGAGGGATGGGGGTGTGGAGCTGATGCAGACTGCACAGACGACATGGCCCGTCGTGAGGTTGCAGTGGCGAAACATGTCGTTGTGTCGGCAGTGTTAGCGGTGTGCTCGGGGCATTTACAAGAGGATGATGACAGCAAAGCCACGTCTCAAGACGGATGCGTCGTCCCCGTCACCCTTGAGGTAGTAGGCGCGATAGATGTGCTGACGTGGCTCGCGAGCTCGCAATAAAAGCAAGACGCACGTAATGCCATTGCTGCTGGCAAAAAAAGGGCAGAAGGGAGGGACCATTTTAATCGCAAATGAAGGTTTTTTCCGTGAGTTATCTGCAGCGCGTTTTTGGCAGATTCTTAGCGTGCTAGGATATGAATTTCGATTTAGCAAAATTTCACTATTACAAAGTAAATTGCCGATTTTACCAACTTCGTTAAATGAAAGTTTAGCTGTATACAATTAGTAGTACAGCAGATGTCCTTTACAACAGGTGCCAATATGTAGACACACTGGAACTTTGAGGGGTTCGCTCTCAGACTGTCTGAAAGTAGTGGCTGTTGCAAATTTGATGATAGCCGTGCTGACTATACCTGACTCCTTTGTGTTGCTTTTGCAGTCGGCAGACAGAGAATCCCTGAACAGCCCCACAAGTGGTGCCGTTGCCAAGCGTGGCAGAGGGAAGCCGTGCAGCAGTCCGAACCAGGCCGAGCTAGCAGCCAAAGCCAAGCCTGCAGCCAAAGCCAAGCCTGCAGCCAAAGCCAAGCCAGCGGACAAAGCCAAGCCTGCAGCCAAAGCCAAGCGTGCAGACAAAGCCAAGCCAGCTGACAAAGCCACTGGCAGCGCTGTCAAGAAGCCCAAGCGTGTGCCCTGCTTCAAGATCAACCTGGATTTCCCAGATGGGGTGAGTCACCAAAAGAGCTGTCACCAGTGTGCTTCCACTTCTGCGCCATTTGGCTCCGAACGACGTTTTCTGCCCCATTCTAATGAATTGACAGAAACTGCACCAAAGTGTGCCGAATGAACGTCTTTGACAATGATGATGCTAATGTGAAACCTTGTGGATCATATATTGTGTACTGCTAAACACCATCGCTGTGCGCAGGCCTATATAGAGAGTGAATGTGCTTGGTGCTACCCTTGCTGCAGAAACATCCTCAAGAAAAGAAATTGGCGTCTGCTGGACCCCTGCAAATATAGCAATTTAACAGGCTTTTGAATTGTACGAAAAGGAAGAAAAATGGGAAAAAAGGAAGGGGGGTTTTGTTATCACTAGGTGCCAGAATTTCAGTTAAGGGGGTTTCAACGTCTGTAAAGCATGCTTGTGCATCTGCCTTGATATGCACAGCTTTCTAAAGCTCGCTGCCATCCTCATGATGCCCCATGCTAGCAGTGCTAGGATGCACTACTCGAAGTGCTGCATTTTCAAACGCATTGGCACCTTGGCTTCCTTGTTAGGCATACCTCCAGGTCTGCTTTTAGTCTGAGTTGTATACGGTTCCATTTTCTGTAAAGTGTCCTCGCCACTGTACGAATTTTTCAAGATCTGGCAGATAAATAGTACAGAAGTTTCTGTACATAGTAATTGTAAAACAGTAGAGCCAACAATATACAAACAAGCCAGCAGGCAATGTTGTGGATGCGGAGAGCTATGAAAAGGCAGGGTTGACTGCGATCTGCGAGATGAAGGGGTGGCAGCCTAGCTCACAGCAAAATTTTCACCTATAGCTCATATCCATTAAGAAAAAACAGCTACCGTATTTACTCGGCATAATAGGCACACTCGCATATTAGACACACCCCCAGTTCTGTCAAGCGGCTGACTTCGGCTAAAGTTCTTTGTGGAAACTGGTGTCAGAAAGTGCCTGTAAGCTTTTTCTGCAAGGTGTTCTTGACTGTGGCTCTGCGAACGCTCATGGCTTATTGTTTTTTTTGCGTTGCGCAGACCCCACTGGTGTGCTCTGCCTGCAAGGAGTCATTTACAAGCAAGGATGCCGTCACCCAGCACCTTCTCGAGGTCCACTACAATTTGGTGAGTACAAAATGCCAACTGCATTTTGTATAGCATCAGTGTATCACCAACTTGCATGGTTTGTGGCTGTATTAACATCCACGATTTAAAGGGTGAAGAGTGTCTTTGATGAACAGTTTTTATTACTGAGGTCGCAGTGATGAAAAGTTAGGGGGAATATGAATTTTAGTGTGCCGATTGCAAATATGCCATTTAATTTCATCTATAGCAAGATTTTATTGAAGCTAAAATGCATACCTGTGGTTTTTCCTGATATTGGGAATTGCAATGAGGGCAAAATTATATCACTCACCCTTTCATAGAACTGGAGTTTTAGGACTTTGAAGTTGCCACTTCGGAAATTAGAAAAAAAAAAAAAAACTCTCCAGGTAAAGCCTTTGTTATGTTATAATTTCAGTAACATTTCATACACTTGCTGCAGATACCAAGCATTCAATAAACGATTGAATCGAGTGTACGGAAGCTGAGAAAAGCTAGTGAGGCACTGAAAAAACACTAACATAAATAGCAGTGAGCGGTGTACATGTTGGTAAACCACTCCTGTACCAACAAAAGGGCTTTAATGCGCAAATGAGTGCTTCGGAAGACGCTAGGCAGCTACAGTCGCCGACTGTTTATTCGGACCTCACGGGGACCGCGGAAATGTCCGAATAAACAGGTGTCCGAAAAAACAAATTCAGAAAAAAAAAAGAGAAAGAAATCGTTTATTTACAGTAGAACCCCGCTGTTACGTCGTTTTCTTCGGGTCCCGGCATAGCTTCCATAGGATCCAATGTATTGGGAACCCCGCTGTTACGTCGTAGCCGAGGAAACGATCCCGCATGATACGTCGCAACCGGGCTCCCCGAACCCGCCCGGGCAATGCGCGCCAACCGGCATTTTGATTTTTGACGAGTCTTGGCCAGGCTTGGCTACGGAACTGGCTGCAAGAAGCCGCACGCGAGTTGGAGAGGCCGCCGCTAGATGGCTATCTGCCTCGCGAACGCCGAATGCCGCGATCTTTATCTGGGAGGTGGTGACGAGGAGGCGCGCGGCTGCGGTCGCTTATCTGTTTTTCTCAGCCAGCGTCCGCCGACGCGCGTCTTTGCTTTTCTTTTTCTCTTTCCTCTTATCTTTCACCTCTCCTTATCTGCAAGTAACAGCGGTGGTGGCTCGGCTGGAACCAGTAAGCAGGCCCGTGCAATTTCCTTTTCATCCTTCTCTGAGTCGCAACGACATCTTTATCGTGCTTTGATGGCATGATAGCGTTGCGTAAGCGGAAGGCGCTTCCCCTTGAGGAAAAGCTGGGCGTACTAAACGCAGTCGACAGGCTGTCAGGGCGGCCTACGCGGAGCAGCGCGGCGAGCAGCCT
Source organism: Amblyomma mixtum (assembly GCF_055824585.1). Classification (NCBI taxonomy): domain Eukaryota; kingdom Metazoa; phylum Arthropoda; class Arachnida; order Ixodida; family Ixodidae; genus Amblyomma; species Amblyomma mixtum. Next base: position 179,897,657 of record NC_143012.1, on the reverse strand, counting down.
ACGAACATTTCAGTGCTTGACGCTGAGCACAACGTCGCTTCAGCGTGGACTGCAGTGAGCGCGTGAACTGCACAGCACTGCGCAAAGCGACGCTGACAGCAATGTGGCCTTTGCTATTGAGAAACGCGTTGTTCTTTCCAGCGAGCGAAAGAAACTGCAATCCACCGTTCTCGATTTTTTAAAGTCCAATTTGCGGAAATAAATTGTTTCAAGTCAAAACTGCACTGTTTTCATTAATTTTCGGTGCTTTCCTCACCGTTGCGTTTTTCCGGCCGTTACGTTTTTTTTTCCCCGGTCCGGTGAAAAACGTATGAACGGGGTTCTACATGCACTGGCTGATCCCGGGCTGGCGTTGCATATGTCTCCTCGCCCAACGCCGCCTCTCCTCCTCCTCCTCTTCTCCGTTCCTTCTTTCACCACCTCCTCTACTTGCCTCCTCCCCCACATCGTTTCGAGAGCCGTCGGGCCTCATCGCATCTGCACCGCTGCGTGCTACCACGGCGCTCTCGCGGGCTTGCTGCCGCCGGCCTGGCGTTGCATAAGTCAATGCTCACGCGCGCTTCAACGACACGTCTTGATACTGCTACTCGGGGTTCAACAGACCCCTTTCGATGACAAAACGCCGGCTGTAAGCCGCCCTAGGCTAATATCGCATCTCCAGTGCTGCGTGCTACCACGGCGCACTCGCGGGCTTGCTGCCGGATAAACAAACAAAGCGGCTCCTGGATTGCCTTGAGATGGCTTACTAAGCTGCGGCCGGAACTGGTGTGGCGCGCCACCATGCGGCGCGCTACCGAACCACGCGGAAACGATGATGATGAGCGGGAATTTGCAGTAGCGCCACCTCGCGGGGCAGCAAGGAGGCTCAGTTCAAAACAAAAATGGCGTTGAGCGAAGTGAACCGCGCGTCGGTGAGCGTCGGTGCGGCAAGTGCTGCCGGTCAAGTTGGCTCAAGGAGTGTCCGAAAAATCAAACGAGAGGCTGCAAGATGTCCGAACTTTCGGCAGTTGTTATACATTACGGTCTATGGGGAGAGTGGCGGTGCCACGAAGCAGTCTGAATAATCGAGCATGTCCGAATTTTTGGAGTCCGAAAAATCAGTCGGCGACTGTACATTTCTCACTTTTTGCTCTGTGCCAGAACGCAGTCCTTCAATGGATTTAGTGATTAACATCTCCATGCATGTCCGTTTGTTTGTGCAACTCGCAAGTTCATGGTTGCAGCCGTTGCTGTAAACTGGGGTCCTTTGTGGCAGCTGTTTTTGTGAGTTTTGTGGTAAGCGCTGGCGATGAAAGCTGCAACTATCCCTTTGCTATGCTGCCGACGACTGAAGGTGTACCGACATATCGGTTTGTGGCATAGCAAGCTTGGCCCACCAAGCTGTCTGTCACGTGTATTTTCCACTGCCAATGACCGCAGATCATACAGTTCTTTCACTCATTTCATATCTTTTCCACTTCTAGCGAATTTATCAGTGCTTCGGCTCGCCCCATTCCCCGTCGCTCAAAATTCAACTTTTCATGAGGATTAATTTTTCAAAATGACAGCACACTTACGTGACCGGAAGTGGCTGGAAGTTGAACTTTCCTGTAAAAAGTGCGCGTTTATAACATTTTTACCAACCTTGGGCACCATGCGATATTGTCTACTATGGAGCAAAGTTTACCGCCCTTTAATGAAGATCTCAGAATATTGTGGCTTCACCTTTCAAGTTGGGCCCAGCCAAACCCAACACCCTGCACTTGGCTTGCATTTTTGAAGTTTCTGCAAACGGCAACTTCGTACAGGCTGAAGATCAGCTCTCATTTGTCTTCTTTTTTTTTTTCTACTGTTTTCTTCTGGTGTCTCTTTTGTTGCGAAGGCAACACTCCGACAGCCAAAGCGAGACCTCGGGTGGCCGCCGTCGCGCCGTAGCTATGCTGACCTTGAGCCGCCGCCATATCTAGCAGATGGCGCGCCGTTGTCCAGCAACGCAGTAGAGGGCGCTAGCTTCTCGCTCTCGCTAGGGTGCCTCGATGCCAGCGCCACCGTCCAGGGTGGTGACACGCTTTGGCATGCGCCGCGCCGCCGTCTTCTCCGCGCTCGCCATCTTGGGGCAAGTCGCTTTTCGTGCCGCTGCTGTGGAGGGTTCGAAGCTGTGTTTTGCGCTGGATTCTGAGCCGATGAACTGCTTTAATTCACAAAAAATAGCATACCAGGGTGTTGTGTTCCATTGTGTGCCGGCTCGGCGAAGAAAGGAGCGCGACGTTTTCGTTTTCCACGGGATGAGGGACGGAGAAAAATATGCGAGGCGAAAGTGAAGCGTGAGAACTGGAAGGCGAATGACAACGCGAAGATCTGCGAGGCAAGCCACAATGTCTGTGCTGTTTTTATGCATCATTAAAACTTCTTTTTGGGTTAGTTTGTTCATATAGATAATGTAAAAAATTTCGCGAACAGACACAGACCACGAGGAAGATGAGAGACACACAAACACACAAGCGCTTGTGTTTGTGTACCGTCTTTCTCTTGGTCGTTGTCTGCGCTAAAGATTTTAGAACTTTTTCTAAATGTCGCTCACAGTTATGTGCTTTCAGTAGGAATAACATTATACCACACCGCTCCGCCCATCCGCTTGTAAGCACTGACTTTGTGCGGTTTGAATATAGTTTTTGCCTTGTTCACCAATCTCGCACTGTGCGCAACAGGAATTTTTGTGTGCCTTCAAAGCTGCAGCTCAAAGCCTAGTTAGAAACATGAGTACAGCACGTGTTGCATCGCATTGCCTGGCATTGGAAGTAGCGCGCTTTGTTTTTGAGGCGGAACATTTTGAATTACCAGTTATGTGAAGGCTTACAAGCTAAATATATGAATCATTACGTCTTTTCACTTTCAGTGAGCTACACTCATTCCGTATCATTCACGGAGTGTCTCACGATGATCTTTACTCTCTCGCGATCGCACATTTTTTTTGTTCAGAGCCGCGGTGAAAACACGTAAAGCAGGTGGAGCCCGGTATTTGTCGAAGGAATGCGCCATTGTACTCTTTCAACAGCTGCCCTTTACACTCGATCTTGCGAGGCTTCCGGTTCACGCAGATTAAGGAGCATTCCCATCTCTCCTGTTCAAAAAAGAATATAATAGAGGCTGACGGTTGAACCTCCCACGTGCTACCTACCCACTTTTCTGGCCAGAGTAGGAAGTGAAAATGCAGTCTATGAACAGGGAGTTTTGGTTGCAAAAACCTGCCTACGAGTCAGCCGTCCTTCACCTTCCTTTTCTCAAATTATTCACGGGAATAATTTTTCGATGTATTTGCGATTCGAACGAACGCAAACGTTAGGCCCTCGCGAAAATTAAGTCGGTTACAGTATATGGCTGGCAATGCGACAAGTCGCGAAGAAACTTCTATTGTGAACTGGCCGTCGCTTTAAGAAAGCGGTCGCGAGGAAGCAAGCTGCCTGCGCAGTACAGAAGTTCATCCCGAATACAGCTCTTTCTACAGTTCATCCCGAATACAGCACATCGCGAGGCGAAGTGCACCGTTGTCAAACGCGCAAATACCGGTCTGAGGTTAAGCCAAATTTAAGTGAAGTTAAATTTGGCCGTCCGACACCCGAATTAGTGCTGTCGCTTGGTTGGCGTCGACAGAAATACTTCGTGATCCTGTGCTTATAATATCGCACCGCTTCCTTAACGCTTTTTTATTACCGTAAAAACCCGCGTATAATACGAACCCGAATATAATACGGGGCTAAGATTTAGAGACGCGAAATGGGAAAAAAAGTTTCACCCGCGTATAATACGAGTAACACAAGCTCATAGAAGACATTTATTCAAATCGCATCCCGCACTTCACTTCAATTACTTTGTTCTTCAGTAGCGCTTTCTTCGAACATTTCTTTGTCCGACAAATCATCCCAAATGTACTCATCTTCCGTGCCATCGAGGGCGTTCGAGATGCTGCACTTCTTAAGCCCGCTTCAGCCGCCCGGTTGGCGTCACTGCAGGCTCACCTGAGTGCATCCACTCTGCGTAGCACCGCCTGACTGCGTCCTTGAACGGTTTGTTTACACAACCATCAAACGGCCGCGAAAGCTTTGTCGCATTCCGCTGCACACGAAAAGGGCTTCTTTCTGGTCTGTTGTGGCCATCCACGAATGCTTCCTTCGACGACACCAAACTGCCTCCCGGCCGCACCGTTGCCGATGTTCTCCGCAGCCAAAATCGCTTGAAAGTAGCCGAGTACTGTTTTCGAGACCGTGACATCGTGCTCTCTAAAACAATATCCACTTCACGAAGCGTGCCTTACATGCTAGCACGTGTGTTGTCAACAGGCGCACGGCACACCGCGACCCCCCGGCGCACCCAACGGATCAACAAAGAAACGACGTCGTGACGTCATTTGTCGAGAGTAACGAAGCCAAGCCGTAGCCACGCGCCAATAGCGAAGCGAAGCCATAGCCACGCCGCAAAAACGAAACCAAAACATCGAGCAACTTCGAAAATTTTTATTCGGATCCGCAAATAGTACGAGGTGGAAATTTAGGACGCTAATTATGGGAAAAAAACCTCGTATTATACGCGGGTTTTTACGGTATCTCATTTGTTTGCGTGCACACGACCAGAGGCGCGAAATGACAGTTTCATCGTCTCTCTCATTTTAGCGCCACTTCGAGGAAGATCAGTTTGAGAGCAACAGAATGGATGGACGGCGGCTCCTCAAGTCAACGGCTGTCCCGACGTTGTTTGATTTTAGACGTGTTTGCTCACATTCGGCTTGCTAGCCTAGTATCCGCATCAGATAATCTGAGGAGCACTAGAGCCTCGGATATGTTTGGGTACTGATGAATTAATTTCTTTCTTGCGCGAACAGCTCAGCCGAAGCGAAGAAAGCCGCCTGCACCGCGGCTTTTTCCTGGTAGTTCTACACCTGACGCCACAAAAGGCTCTTCGCCAACCCCTGAGACGCCACCTGACCAGGAAGAGACCCGAGCCGACTGCGATGCAAACTATTTTTGATATGCGCGGCTGACTAAAACGTCAACTAGTTGTTCATCTGCATCAACAGACGCAGTTAAAGCCTTTTGCATGTCATGCACCTTATAAACTCCGTCATGTTCTGGCAGTACAAAAGGCATTGCTCTGTAAAGCAGTCACTGCAGTTAAAATAACCGCTTTGAGCATCTGAGACGGCCAAAAAGTAAGTGCTGTCCTAGCTGCACAGTGGTCATTTGCTCTAAAAGCTGCGCTTGTAAGCAAAGGCTAGCTCTTTTCTCATTTATATCACTAAGCAAAAAGTGCTCAGAACTGTGAGCATATATGCAGAAACCTTATACAGCTCAGCCTGCTAGCGAAAGCGCGTTCTAAAGAAGGATACCGGCCGACCGTAGGCCCGCATTTCAGCGCTTGCCCCAAGATGGCGCCCACGAAGGTCGTGTCTCCACCCTGTACGGCGCAGCGCTGGGCATCGAGGCACCCTAGCTCTCGCCAGCGCTCGCTCTGGGAGAGGAGGTGATGCCTCGGGGTGTATACCGGTGTGCTTCGGCGGGGCTGAACAGTCTCTCTGTGGATAAAGCTAAGGAGAGAGCAAGAAGACAGACGGAGGCGAGGCAGAAGCAACATGCTTTCGCATTCCTTTACGTCAACCAGAGTTAAACCGCAGCCAATTTCTTTTTTTTTTTTTCCTTCTGTGTTGCTCGTCACTTCGATCTCCATTAGCCCTTTTGGGTCGGGTGTACTTTTTTCCCAATGACTGCTGCACCAGTCAGCATCCTTTCGAGCCTTCTAGCCCCTCGAAAAGCGAGGACGTACCACGTCAGGATTTATTTATTTAAAGGGGCTCTGAAACACCTTCCAGTGACAGCACACAGACTTGCTCACCCACTGCATTGTGTTGTAATGAACACCTGAGCCAAATACAGTGGAACCTCGATTATACGACGTTCAGGGGACCGCGCGAAACCGTCGTATAATCCGGGTGTCGTATAATCGAAAATCAAAGAATGCGGCCAGTGGCGCTCGGCCTTGCGCCGAAAACTGTTGACCGGCTTCAAGCCCGCGGCAAGTACGCCAATCAGATTAAAAAAGACAAAACCCAGCATTTGTTTGAAACAGATATGCAAAAAAATCTTTATTACCGTTTAAAAAAAATCGGTAATTTTTTTTTTTTGCACCTTTGCCCAACCTCGGCGCATCAACTTTCAAGGGCTGCCACGTCCGGCAGTAGGTCGCCAACATCGTCGCGCGCGCAAGCAAAGCGCCGGATGTTGTCGACGCTCTGCAACATGTCCGCGTAACTAGGAATGGGAGCGCAAACCTCTGCATCGTTGTCCACTTCGGAAGTTTTATCGTGGGGCACAAGCATCCATTACTTCCATTACAAAAAGCGCCGTGGACGCCGCTGTCCTCGCTCGGGCGAGCGCGGCCTCGCGCTCGCCCTCGCCCGCTTATCTGTTTTTTGAGGCTCCTGCAGACGCATCTGTTGCTGGGACGCGCGTCTTATCTTTTCTCTTTATCTTTCCTCTGATCTTTTAACTCTCCTCGGCAGCGGTGGTGGCTTGGCTCACGCCAGTAGGCGGGCCCTGCGCTTTCCTTTTCATCCTTCTCTCAGTCGCAACGACAACACGCAGGCCGCGCCTCCTCGGGACTCCGACTGCACAGGCTCGACGAAAAAGAGAGCAAGTGCACTTGGCGGCCTCGGCAACGCTCTCTTCCGTGCAAAAACGGGGGTGCTTAGATTCGCATGCAAAGTTGTTTTTTTCAGAAATTTTTTTCCGAAAATAGGGGGGGTGCTTAGAATCACGAAAATACGGTACATCCCGGCCTGCGTTTGCTGACGACCTTTTTTGACGGACGGTAGGAGCCAGCCGTCGTACGAAGCGGGGTCCTTCTAAAATTTGCGTCGTATAACCGAGGTTTTTAATGCATTGTCTCTATGAGGGTTTTGCCGGGACCGCACAAATTCGTCGTAAAATGCGGGTCGTCGCATGACCGGGGGACGTATAATCGAGGTTCCACTGTAATACACTTTTACACGTAGCAGAGAACCCACAATCACATGCGAATGTTGACGAGCGATTTCAGGTGACTTTTTTATGCTCGCATCCTCCTCCGTCGCACTGCTCCTGTATATATACGAGTTCAGAGATGGCTATTGGCTAGATTCTTTCACATGGCAGGCAGCTGCTATGGCCGCGGCTAATATGCGACATAGCTCTAGCGAGTCTGGAAGCTCCGCTACCGGCGGTGGGGCTGACTGAGGAGCGCTGACCTTTCGACATGCAAAAAGTGACTAGAGGAGAGGGAAATGTGCAGAGACTTTGAAATTCAAATTTTGACTGCAGATAACTCAGTTTCTGCAAAGCGCATCAAAAAAATTCTTGCTGGAGGACATTCGGGAAGCGGCATCCTTTAACATGGTATACCGAAACTTTATCACAGCCCCTTTTAGAGTTCCTTTAAAGCATTCTTTTTTTTTTTTTTTCTAATTTTCGCTATGGCTTCAGCAGACTTATTTAGTACGGTACCTCATGGAGCAATTTCCCGCGCGGAGGTTAGACTTCCTCTCGCATGCCTTGCAAGAAAAAGACCGTCTCCCTTCTGCCACATTTTGTCATTGTCACTGCAGACAGTTCAGGCAGGTGATTATCGTTATTTCTACAAAATCTTTAGACAACTTTTCATATGACATGCCTGCCGGAATGGAAGTCATGCAGCGATTTTTGGGCTCCAATTCAAGCCCTCAAAACCACATAATCAAAAAACATTTTTGCTTTGGTACGCTGCTGCCATCCCTCAGGAGGAAAGCCAAACAGACATTTTGCAGGCTGGAGCATTTGCAACCAGATGGCGCGCCATTTTTCTTGCAGAAATGGCAGCCAGAATGTGTCGGGCTACGACCGACAAGTGACCAGACACACACTTTTCTGCAAGGGTAAGCTTTGGGCCAGTTGGTCTGACATGTTGGAGAGGAGGAATAGCTGCGAACTTAGACGAGACTGAAGAACGAGAAGAGGACAGGACGAGCGGTCCTCTTCTCGTTCTTCAGTCTCGTTTAAGTTCGCGGCTATTCCTCCTCTCCAACACTTTGTGCTGTCGGGCGATGCCCAACAAATGACGAAAGGGTTAAAGACCCCGCCAAATCATTACACCTGACTTATCTCTGCCAGAACACTGAGCACTGCTGGGTACAGAAAGAGGTCTTGCCTGCGCGTTCCTGACGGCAGTGCTGAACATGTTTTTTTTTTTCTTTTCACAGGCGAGGGTGAATGACGAGCGGCCCCTCAGCCCAGAAGAAATGAGATCGGCCCTGCTGCAGGCCAACGGGAGGGTGAGCCGCTTCACTTGTCGTGAGCCGGGGTGCAAGGCATCATTTATGGCGTACATGTCGTACTACACGCACATCCAGCGCTGCGGGCCCCTTGCCAGCATATTCTCCAAGAGTGACTTGGAGCCTGAGGAGGACCCTGACAAGGTAGGAGCACTTGAATGTTGAAAGTTAAATTTTTCTCTTCAGTAATGACTGTAGTCAGTGAGAATGAACTCGAAAAATTGTGAAGTACTGAAAAAAAAAGTCTTGAGGAGCTTGCTGACATTATAGCTAGTGCTGGAGGCAATGGTACATGCCTGCACCCACCTGCTACTCACTTCCATTCCTGGACAGCCTAGCATTTCTGCAAGAGGAAGCCCCATAATAGGCACCTTTAGCATATGGTGTTACCGCTACCATTACCGCTACCGTTACCAGAGTACCGGGAGCCTGCCCACCGGCAGTGAGCACACGCTGACTGGTCCTGATGCTGCTGGCACCCGCACAGCTGCCGGGTATCAAGGCGATTTGCGCATGCGCATTGGCTGCGCGCAGGCTCGCGGTAGTCCGGTACCGGTAACAGTAACCCTGTACATGGTATGCTAAAGGTGTCTAATAGATGCTGGGCAATACATTTGAACCTCACTACAGCGAAGCCAAAGGGGCCCAACGATTTCGTCGTTACAGCTGTAGGTTACCTTGGCCACAAATGCCACATGCTGCAACATGGCTTGCATTTAATTCACTGCTGTTTTGGCCGGCATGCTCACTTTCTATGCAGGCAAGCCATCCAAAATGGTCACTGGGGAAGGAATGTGCTTGCTTTTACCGCAGCTGATATTACTAGCTTCCGCATCTAGAAAAACGGGCCTGACTTTTTGAATAGATCTCTTCTGGTCCTCTATGACGGTAATCCTCCAGGACCCGTTTTGAAGACACTGAATGAAGCCTATATGGACCATGGAAGAAATGACTGCTTGCTGGCAAAGCGCACATATTCCATTAGTTAAACCATATTTGGCCGTATCAGGGGTCCTCAGTGTACGTGTTTAGGGCTTCTTTTGAAGAATAAGATTATAGGTAACAGGGTGACCCGTTTTTGAAATTTTTAGCCTTGCTTTCTAGGTGCTGAAGCCGATACGGGCTCTGGTAAGAATGGCTTCCCCGCACGGTGCACAAGCATTGTGATCACAACAGCACCACTACACGGCTTCAGCATGACAGTTTTGTCTGAAGAGGGGGGGGGGGGGAATGAGCATCACAGATTGAATGCCGTTTGCAGTCGCGCAACGAAATGAAGCTACGTTGCACATGGCAAAACAGCAGAAATCCAGTGACCTTGGTAAATCTGTCAAGGTGTAGCGGGCCACGTACCAGAGTTTCAGCAGGGGCGTGCGCACCCAAGCTGAAGTGGGGTTCACCTGGTGTTTGTTGTAACGTTTTGTAGGAAAATTGTTTCTCGTGAAAACAAGATTTTGTATACATGAGGTAGTTCTATGGGAGCTTCTGAGAGGAATAACAAGCCCTTTCTTTGTTACATCAATGTTAAATCGATACTGAGGGAGCTGGGACCAGTGTGCTTCGATCACCTTGATAGCGATCCCCCTCCCCGTTTCCCACGACATGCCAATATAAGTGAAAACGAGTCAGCACTAGCTAAATATCAGTGAAAGAAATAACGATGATACAATGGAAAGAAATATCACCAGCAATGGCTGCACAGCAGTGCATCCTTCCCTTAGGAATTAAAAGGTCGTAGTGCGCAATATCCGGTATATTGCTGAATATAAGTTGACCTTTTTTTTTGCAAAATTATGAGGCTATACCTCACAGTATACTGTACATTGTCGCATAGAAGTCGACTTATTTAGTTTTTTTTTTTTTTTCAAAAACAGCCGTTCAATTATGGGAGTTTGATGTATACGTGGCATGTATTTGTGGGTTCTCACATAGTGTCGCCCGAGCTGTGGGTAGTACATGCCAGTGCCCTTTCCTGGAAGGTTGCATGGAATTCCATGTGTAGAAGAAAAGAGCAATAATTTGTAAATTGATTCCAGTAAAAAAAAAAAAAATCGCATCGCATCACATCTTGCATCACATCAAAGACACTAGTGGTTGCTTTTCCAGTTAAGACAAACTTCCGGTGCTGTGCACCAAAATCCAAAACTATGGGAAAATTTGTTTGATTTGCTGCTAGTCAGCCGGGTTACGCACAAGGGCACTGTTCTTGTCACCTTTTATCTCCATTTGCCTCTGACTGCTGGTTTTGCGATTATTTCATTGTGTGTTTATTGCTTTGAGCTGGGCATGTGGGGAGTTATTTAGGACAGTTTTTTTTTTTTTTTTTAAAGCTTGACCTAGTGTTTCACTTCAGTTCATATCTAAACCATCTCGTTGTGAATAGGGGATATTCAAAATTCTGCAAGTGCGCTTTCCCACATAACTATGTTGCCCCAAACAAGATGGCCGACTTCGCTATAAAGGAACTACGTGGGCTGCAGGACAGGCGCTAAAGGTGTGGATAGAATGTAAGAAACGTATTTTGGAAGAATCAAACAAAAAACCAGTTCTTCTTGCTTTGTTTCAGCCGGAAACGCATGGTCAGCCATCTTGTTAGGGACAACATTGTTATGCGGGAAAGCGCGCTTGCGGAATTTTGAATATCCCCTATTGACGCAAAGCCAGGGACTCACCAGCAGAAAAGCTTGTTTGGTGCATGCAGTGTATCATATTGTGTGAGATGAATGGCAGTGATAGTACTATCTCTCTTGCCATGGCAAGAAAGAGGGCTATGATTGAAGTGTTTAAGAAAAAGCTCACTAGATTAAAGTAGAAATGCAAGGTACGAAAGCCTGACCTTGGGAGAGTTATGGAGCATGAACAAATGACGCTCCCTTCTCTCAGATCGAAAACTTGTTGAAAACATTCGTGGTTGCCTTTCTGGTGTGCAGATGGAGGCTGCAGCTATTATACGTTTAATAGTGCAGCGGGTGTGCCAGTATGTAGGCACATTAGAACCTTGAGGGGTTCGCTCTGGACTGTCTGAAAAAAAAATTGCCGTTGAAAAGTCCCCCCTTAATAACAGCTGTGCTGGCTGTATCTGACTCCTTTGTGTCGCTTTTGCAGTCAGCAGACAGAGAGGCACTCAACAGCCCCACAAGTGGCGCCGATGCCAAACGTGCCAGAGGGCAGCCATGTAGTAGTCCAAACCAGGCGAAGCTAGCAGCCAAGGCCAAGCCAGCAGGCAAAGCCAAGCCTGCTGACCAAGCCAAGCCAGCTGACCAAGCCAAGCCTGCTGACCAGGCCACTGGCAGCGCTGTCAAGAAGCCCAAGCGTGTGCCTTGCTTCAAGATCAACCTGGATTTCCCAGATGGGGTGAGTCACCAGAAGAGCTGTCACCAGTGCTTCCACTTCTGTGCCAACTGCGCCATTCTGCGCCATGCAAGCTTTGCTCTGCCATCCTGATAACAATAACCAAAACTGCATCAAAGTGCGCCGAAATGAATGGCTTCGACAGTGATGATGCTAATGTCGAACCTTCTGGATTGGTCATTGTGAACAGCTAAGCACTGCCAAGTCGCATGGGCAATGCAGAGCAGGATTATGCCTGGCGCCACCATTCACAGTGCAGCCCTTGCTGCAGAAACATCCTCAGGAAAAGAAATTGAAGTCTGTTGGACCCCTAAAAATAATCAAATTTAGTGGACTTTTGAATTGTACGAAAAGGAAGTAAAATCTGAAGAGCAAGGTGGGATTTTCTCATCGCTGGTCGTCAGAGTTTCAGTTAGGGTGGTTTCACTGTCGGGAAAACATGTTCACGCATCTACCTTGACATACGTTTGTGGGCAAAAGCAAGAGCCTCCCCCTCAACTTCCGAAGCTTGCCACTCTGCACGAAGGTGCCACCTGATGAAACACTTATGCTGTCAGGACCAGTGCAATGCGCTGGTCTTGCCACTACTGTACCTCGATATTGTCGGACCTCAGTCATCACTTTCCGGCACAGCTCAACTCTCCAAAGCTTGCTGCCATCCTCAAGGTGCCCCACTGCTGGCACCGAATAGTTAAATGAAGTATATGTTGCTCGAAGTGGGGTGTTCTCAAATTCATTGACATCTAGACTTCCCAGTTAGGCATACCTCCAGGTCTGCTTTTAGTCGAAGTTGTATACAGTGCAATCTTCTGTACAGTAACTTTGCCTCTGCATGAATTTTTAAAAAATTTCTTGTGGAGTCCAGCAGTTTTGTGAAACCTCGTTAATCCGACCCCCAATCAATTCAGAAATCTGGTTATTGCGGTCTGCTGACGTGGTCTTGGCCAATGCCCATCTCAAAAGTATTTGTCTCAAACAAATAACGTTTCTGGAATACAGTTGAATCCCACCACAACGAAATCGGCGGGGCGTGCGAAAAATTTCGCTGTCGCGGAATTTCGTTGTCGAGAAATTACAGACGAGTCGGCTGATCCCGGGCTGGCGTTGCATATGTCTCCTCGCCCAACGCCGCCTCTCCTCCTCCTCTTCTCTTCTCGCCCAACGCCGCCTCTCCTCCTCCTCTTCTCTTCTCGCCCAACGCCGCCTCTCCTCCTCCTCTTCTCTTCTCGCCCAATGCCGCCTCTCCTCCTCCTCTTCTCTTCTCGCCCAACGCCGCCTCTCCTCCTCCTCTTCTCCGTTCCTTCTTTCACCACCTCCTCTACATGCCTCCTCCCCCACATCGTTTCGAGAGCCATCGGGCCTCATCGCATCTGCACCGCTGCGTGCTACCATGGCGCTCTCGCGGGCTTGCTGCCGCCGGCCTGGCGTTGCATAAGTCAATGCTCACGCGCGCTCCAACGAAACGTCTTGATACTGCTACTCGGGGTTCAACAGACCCCTGCGATGACAAAACGCCGGCTGTAAGCCGCCCTAGGCTAATATCGCAGTTGACTGCGTCACCTTCTTGTGTTGGTGGTGGTGGAAACTTTTATTGTGTTGAGCTGAAGTGCCCGACGCAAGTGCCTTGCCGATGTTTTCTTTGCTCTTCAGTATCGTTGATAATGAACTCGGCGCGATGCCAAAATCTGCGGCAATAATCGACTTCTTCTTCCCGCTTTCTGCTTCGGCGATAATACGCGCTTTTTCTTCTAGCGAAAGAAATTTCCGCTTCTTCGCTGGCGGCGACATCCTAGGAATTCAGCAGAGCAGAGACGCGACGAGACCACGCTAAACGGTGCACACAGAAAGGAAGAAATGGTGAAGCGTAGTGGGCTTCTTCCTGCACTCTCGCGTTTTCCTTTTTTTTTTTTTTCTCCGACAGGACACGAAGCTCCGCCCACCGATGGCTCCGCCCACCGGTCCACACAGACTGCCTGAAACGCGCTCGGTGCCTAGCGGACGACGCGGCCACGGAGGACGCGGCCGAAGACGCTAGCAGATGGTGTGCGCTGGCGCATTTTACACGCGCTTTCGAGGAGCCCCTCTTCGCTTGGAGGCCGCGAACGCTTACCAGCCAACACCGCTAGCAAGTGATCAGGACGCGCTTTCGTGGTTGACAGGAAACCGCGAGCACCATGACAGCGAGCTACATCAATTGAAGAAGCCCAGCAAAGAGCCAATGAGCGGGGCGTGACGTCACTTCAAAAATCACGTGGGCATCTGGAGAAAAAAAAAAAAGCACACGAGGGTGTGCGCGAGGAGGATGTGCGATTGAGTGCGCGTACCCCCCCCCCCCCCCCCCAACAGTCTGCGATGCAAAAAAATTAACGGCGGGAACGGGAAAGTCGCTCTTCAGCACTCAACTTCTGAAGAAAGACAAGACGGAGGGGCCACTCACCCGCGAAAATTCGCAAAAAAAATTCGTAGAAGCGAACACGTGCTCGCAAAGTACTTCGTTTTTGAGGAAATTTTAATACATTAAGTCCTATGGGGGTTTCACGGGGAATGCAAATTACTTCGTTGTGGCGAAAATTTCGTTGAAGCGGCGTTCGTTGTACCGGGATTCAACTGTACTTGCTTCTCATGGTCTCTGTTTTACATTCTTCCTGCAGGATGCTATCGCAGTGCTTGCACAACCAAAAGCTTGAATTCTATGTATGCCACTATAGCTTCAGCGAATGGGGCATAGCTTGAATGCAGTCCTTTTTTTTTTCTTTTTTTCAATAGCCTCGTGTTAGAAATATACTTACTCTCACAAAATCGTCGGATCATGCCTTGATGCAGCAAACACCTTTCGAAGTGAATGATGCTAAACACTGGTGATTAGTGCAGCTGACCCTGTTCTTTTGTTGATGATAGACAAAATGAGACGCAGGTGGGCAGGCAAGCAGGCAGGCAGGAAGGCAGGCTGATGTACATGAAATTTCGACTCTCGCAGAAAAACCTATCAAAACATTTTGTCCTTCCACGAAAAAAAAGTGGGTTCGTTATGCAAGTAAATAAGGTGTCTCTCAAGTTTACCTGCTTCTAGATTGCTTCTAGTTTGCTTCGGACCAAACAACCACTATTTGCATGTAAGCCTACATTTTAAGTACTGGATCGTTGATCTCAAAGCATTATACATGCCCACTTGAGGGCAGATAATTCTCTACCGGTGTTTGGCCGTACTGTTTGCAACGCTGCAATGTTTAGTGTTGTCAAAAGGCTGACTTCGGCTAAAGTTCTTTGTGGAAAACTGTGTCAGACAGTGCCTGTATGCTCTTTCTGCAAGGTGTTTGACTGTGGCTCTGCGAACACTCGTGGCTTATTGTTTTTTTGCGTTGTGCAGACCCCGCTGGTGTGCTCTGCCTGCAAGGAGTCCTTTACAAGCAAGGATGCCGTCACCGAGCACCTTCTCGAGGCCCACTACAATCTGGTGAGCTTCACTGGTGCCATTGGCTGACGAATGAAGCCTGCACCAGCAGTGCACTAAACAACTCTTGATGCGTTGGTTGCGGCACTTTGTCTAGCATCAGTGTATCACCAACGTGCTTGGTTTGTGGCTGTGTTAACATTCATGATTTAAAGGGTGAAGAATGTCTTTGACCAACAATTTTTATTACTTAAGTCGCAGTGATGAAAAGTTCGGGGGAATATGAATTTTAGTGTGCTGATTCCAAATATGTCATTTAATTTCATCTAAAGCAAGATTTTATTCCGTTATGTACCCAAGGTATGTGATATTTTTCTGACAAACATTCAAGAACTGTGTTGCAGTGAACTAGCTAAATTGCATTCCTCTGGCTTTTCCTGATATCAGGGAATTGCAATAAGGGCAAAATTATCACTCTCCCTTTCATGGAACTGGAGTTCTGCCCCGCCGCGGTGGCTCAGTAGTTATGGTGCTCGGCTGCTGATCGAAAGACGCAGGTTCGATCCCGGCCGCGGCGGCTGAATTTCGATGGAGGCGAAATTCTAGAGGCCCGTGTACTGTGCGGTATCAGTGCACGTTCAAGTACCCCAGGTGGTCGAAATTTCCAGAGCCCTTCACTACGGCGTCCCTCATAGCCTAAGTTGCTTCGGGATGTTAAACCCCAATAAACCAAACCAATAAACCAGACCAGAACTGGAGTTCTAGGACTTTGAATTTGCCACTCCGGAAATAAAAAAAAAAAGCCTCCCCAGATAAAGTCTTTGTTACTTTTATAATTTATATTCTCCTTTAGTAGCATTTCATACACTTGCTGCAGATACCAAGCATACAGTTAGTGATTGAATCGAGTGTATGGAAGCTGAGAAAAGCTAGTGAGGCACTGAAAAAGCATTAACATAAAATAGCAGTGAGCGGTGTACATGCTGGTAAACCACTCCTGTATCAGCAAAAGGGCTTTATTGCATCAATGAGAGCTTCGGAAGACGCTAGGCAGCTACAGTTCTCACCTTTTTCTCTGTCAGAACGCAGTCCTTCAATGGATTTTGGTGATTAACATCTCCGTGTGTGTCCGTTTGTCTATGCAACTCGCAAATTCATGGTTGCGGCCATTGTTGTAAACTTGAGACCTTTTTGGCAGGTCCTTTCATGAGTTTGGTTGTTGTAAGCGCTGGCGATGAAAGCTGCAACAATCCCTTTGCTATGCTCCCGACGACTGAAGGCATGCTGACATGTCGGTTTGTGGCCCACCAAGCTATTGCGTGTTGTTACCACTGCCGTAGATTTCTTTCACCCATTTCATATCATTTCCGCTTCCAGCGAATTTATTGATGATGGGGGCCCCCTGCCCGAACTTAACTTTTCAAAAAGGAGGATGAATTTTTCAAAATGGCAGCACATATACCTGACTGAGAGTGACAGGAAGCTGAACTAACCAGTAAAAAGTTGTGGTTTATGGCATTTATTACTATAATTGGGGGGGGGGGTTTAACATCCTGAAGCAACTCAGTCTATGAGGGACGCCGTAGTGAAGGGCTCCGGGGTTCTTTAAAGGGATACTGAAGCAAAATCTGAAAATTGAACAAAAACGCTGAAAATAGATTCTTGGAATGTGATTACACCGAAATCTAGTCGTCACTGCGCATATTTCTCAGCGGATGGTTTTATTTTCGATGTTTTATGAGCGCGCGCCAAGCCCTCCCGGCCAGCGCGAGGTGAAGAGTGTGACATCATGGCACCCTCCTGCGGCGACAAATATGGCGGCGCCCTTCGATGCATGAAACCTCGCTTCGGACTGGTTGCGTCGTTGTTACTGGCTTCTTCAGCGCGTTCACTGGCCATAAATGGGCCACCGGTCTTTCGCTTCGTCTCCTGTCGCCCCTGAGAAAACTTACGAGTAATAAATTTGCTTTATTTTTTATTTAGAGTGACGATTCTGCCTCCTTTAGGCTAAGAGGGGTGTCGGTTTGTTGACAACAATGCTTCCCCTCCTAACCACTAAATGGCGCCACTAGTCTGAACATCGTCGCGCTTCTGTTTTAAAAGTGAGAATGTTAGAAATGGCGTAAGCTCCGGAAAAAGTAGCTGCATTTAGCGGACGTAAGCGTGCATACGGTTATGGTATGTAGACAGCATCGATTAACATTTTGACATATCTGTGTACGCCGTGAGCACACGACAGACATGAAAAAGCCGCGAGTAGCGATGGCAATCGTGCTTCTGCGGGAACGGTGGGCGCGCGGGTGTAATGACGTCAGGTCCCAGCTTCTACAGGCGTCCACCAGGTGCAACGATACGGCAATAAATCGCGAAAAAAAGCGTGTTATCCGCCTTTTTCGCTAAAATGCTTGTCATATTTATCAATTTTAGCTGTCAAGCTCTTGTTTACATGCAAAAAATCAGTTTCAAAAGTTTGGTTCAGTATCCCTTTAACGTGCACTGACATCGCACAGCACACGGGCCTCTAGAATTTCGCCTCCATAGAAATTCAGCCGCCGTGGCCGGGATCGAACCCGCGTCTTTCGGGTCAGCAGCCGAGTGCTGTAACCACTGAGCCACCACGGTGGGGCGTTTATTTACCAACAAAGGGTGCCACAATATTATTTACTATGGAGCGCTGTTTAGTATCACCTTTGACAGAGATATCTTCTTAAAATACGGTGGCCTTGCCGTTCGAGTAGGGCCCAACCGAACCTGAGAGCCTGTGCTTGCCTTTTACTTTTAAAGTTGATGCACATGGCAGCTTCGTGCAGGCTGGCAATCAGCTCTTGTTTGTCTTCCTTTTTCTTCTACTTCTTTTTTCTCTGGCTCCCCCCCCTCCCCTCCTCCCCCCTCCCTTCCTCCCTCTCTGTCTGTCTGTCTGTCTCTCTCTCGTTTTGCCTTGTGGGTTGCTTTTCATTAGGATCTTCAGTGAAGACCCGCCAAATCATTACACTAGACATAGCGGTGCAAGAACACTGTTGGGTACAGTAAGAGGTATTGCGCGTGCGTCCCTGATGGCAATGCTGAACGTGCGATGTTTTCTTTTTCGCAGGCGAGGGTGAATGATGAGCGCCCCTTGAGCCCGGAAGAGATGCGATCGGCCCTGCGGCAGGCCAGTTTGGGGCTGAGCCGCTTCACTTGCCGTGAGCCGGTGTGCGGGGCATCATTTGCCTTCTACATGTCCTACTACAAGCACATCCAGCGCTGTGGGCCACTTGCCAGCGTGTTCCCCAAGGAGAGTGACAAGGAGCCTGAGGAGAAACCTGACAAGGTAGGGGCACCTGAACATCGGAACTGAATTTTTTTTTTTTTTTTGAGTGATGACTGCAGTTGGTGAGGATGAACTATTAAAATGCAATGTACAGTGGAACCTCGATTATACGACTTTGAGGGGACCATGCAAAACCGTCATATAATCCGGGTGTCATATAATTGAAAAACGAAGAACATCAGCAGTAGCGTTCAGTCTTAAAATTGCGTCATATAACCGAAGGGTTTAATACATTTTCTCTATGGGAGTTTTGCCGGGACCAAACCGATTCGCCATAAAATGTGCAGGGGACGTGTAATCAAGGTTCCGCTGTATTTGAAAGTATCGAAACTTGAGAGCTCGCAGGAATTGCAGCTGGTGCTGGAGTCAGTGATGCACACCTACACCCACCTGCCGCTCACTTCAATTCTCCAATATGTCGGACCATGTGTTCCAACACGTTCGGACCAGGTTCATGAACTTTTGTGACTGTCCAGTTATTCAGACCATTTTCCGGGTCCCACCGAATCCGAAAAATCACTCGGCAACTGTACTGCAAATCTCACATTGATTTTTTTTCCTCATTTACAACTTTTCAAAAACTCCTGCCAGAGTGGCTATATTTTTCTTATCAAAATATTTCTCTGCTAAAAGCTCCAGTTATGCCAAACATTTCAAAATAAAATGCTTAATTTACTTGCTCACTCATAGTAAAGGCATCTCGTAGTTACGAACTTGCGCTGGATTAATGTTGCCAGAACTCTACTGAGGCACTCTATTTATGGCAGCTGCTGATAACTGTCATCATCAGTCTCGCACCAGAGCTTGGGTATGGGACTGTCAGCTATAGGACAGCAAGCCTTGTGACTTCTGCCGTGTTTTTTTTTTTATATTAAAGGGACAGAACACTGAAAACTTAAAGGACCCAATTTTTTTCGGCACAGTGGTCCGGGACCTGCCAACCTGAACTAGTCGGGCACTCCCTCCAGCGGCCTCACACCTTTGATTTGAGACTAGCTGCGCACAGTGGATGATTAACCACTAGCAGCAATTTTAAAGGTTGGAATACTAGGCTGGCTTGCCTGGCCGGTCGCATGGCATCCGTCGCCAGCCGCCTCGCCTCTACGTCTGCGCCCCTATCACGTAGAGACAGCAGACAGTGCAGTTGATATGTTCTCTGCGCGCTTGCAAGCCCAGTTTCACTGATCTTTGTCCGAAGCCTGCTTGACCTCAAAAACTGAGCCTCGAACCGAAATTCAAGTGAAAAACCAAAGTGCTTGCGCTCTTAATTTACATTTGGCCTAACGAGGCTAAATTGTCCATCATTTTTTTTTTTCCTTTGCACATGGAGCTCCACGAATCACGGCAGGAGTAGGCACAGGCATGAGGTGCATAGTAAATTTGGCTCTACCGTGCAGGTTGACCTCCCACGCCCATTTTTGCAAAAGTTCAGCATTTTCCAAGGCCTGTGGAACTCTATGAATCATGGTGGGAACAGGCACCGGCGCAAGGCGCATACCGTAGATACACTCGTAATGAGCGCAGTTTTTTGTCCAAAAAAATTTTCTAAAAATTTGGAGAGGGGGATGTGTGTTCATTACACAGGGTATAATGTTCCAAAAAAACTTGGAAGTGGTACGTACGTGGCAGAAAGCAGGTTGTGGAATGAGTACTTCATCTGTTGTGGCTTACCTTTTAAAAAGAAATAAAACGCACTCCTGAGCATGGTTGCTATGCTCGAGAACATGGTGAATAAATTTTATCTTAAACTCGCGCAAACAACTCCCATAGCGGCTCATAATTCAATCAGAAGAGAGCACAACTAGAATTCCCCCTAACACAACCACGGCCGCTTGATTTCTTGTCGGAAATCCGGCGCCCGTGGCACAACTTGCAGCACAAAGCACAGCCGTATTAACTTGCTACAATCCTTAGTATAGCAGATTGAATAACTAAACACTTTGCGAACAGGTGTGTTTTCTGTTGGTTCTCGGATTCCTCACAGAACATTCTTATTGACTATTCGTGCCATAGGATAAGTATAGTAGACTTGACATTTGATATATTATATTATATTGTATTATATTAATTATATAATATTATGTTATAAACTAAGCTATAATATAACATAACATAATTATGTTATGTTGTATTATATTATATTATTGCTTACTTTTTCGGCATTGAGAAAACAGGCGCCCTTTTATTTCTATTTTTTTTCCCCTCCTGGCATTCACTAGCTTATCAGCAGGCTGCATGCCAAAATGAAGAATGTGTTCATTATGTGAGGACAAAAAGAAAAAAAGAAATCCGTTTTTTTGACAGCCAAAGTAAGGGGTGGTTCATTATGCAAGCGCATTCATTAAGCGAAAAAATACAGTAATGCTTGCGGCCTGACCGAGCTTACCCAGACCCCGGTTCGTTTAAACTTGGCATGGATGTAATGTTTGCTCCGTTGTTAGATGGTAAGCATGGTAGACTACGCTTGCAGCAATGCTTGTCATTTCTGTACAGGAGTGTCAAGCTTCCCTAAACTTTACTGTTCTTACCGATGGTATAAAGGGACTCGCGTGCCAGAGAAAGGACAGCCACTGTAATAGTGTGCACATATGTGCATAGATCAGTTGTCATGTTTGGTTACCTGGAAGGACTTGCTTGCCTGCCACAGAGTTTTGCCGTGACGATTGTGAGCAACTCTGCTCTTTTTGCGAAGGTGACGCGGGCAGTACCTCACACATCTGTGCGCTGTTTGTGCAGCCTGCAGATGAACCAGGGGATGGAAAGAAGAGACCGGTGACTCCCGCCAGGAGTACCACTGCCAAGCGGAGCAAAGTCGGACAGAGTGGTTCAGGCGCAAACCGCCGTAGGGAACCCAAGCGGACGCCATTCTACAAGATCAACTTGGACTACCCAGACGGGGTGGGTCGCACGACACGGTCGTCGCTCTTTGCTGCGAGACAGCTCAACTCGCTTGCTCGTAGCTAAGTGGCACACCTCCTCGCCCATTTTGTTTATTGCGCGTCGGGGAAGGTCGGACTAAATGCTTCTGAGAAGGCGGGAGCTTTTTTGGGGAGCCTGTGAGGCACAGGATTGAGTGTAGAGAGTTGCAGCAGGTTTGAAGTACAGTTCTCGAACGGTGCACGGTATGAGCACATCACCACTGCTGCGTATGGGTAGGACCATCTCAGTGTTGCGAGCTTGCACTTTGGTGCTGCCCCATGCACTCTAAACAGAAAGGAGTGAGAAGGGAGTAAAGCTGTCCTGTGGGGCACACCCTTTTTTCAAGGGTGTGCACTCGAGGACAGCATACTACAATTTTACTCCCATATAGGTGTATTCATATTTGGAGTGTACCGTGCTTGTTTACAAAGACAGGACTCACAACTGGCTGTAACTTTCCAATGTGACGGGTTCCATTGAGTCATGTAGGTATTTATGTTCGCAAGTAAAGACCAGATAGGAACCGCTGGTGTGCTGCTTGACCTGCCATTGCTTTTATAGTTCCTTTTTTGTGCTGTGCCTTGATGGACAAGGTTTTTATTTGCACATGATGTGTTGCATGCAGTACTGCTCCATTACCAGAGGTCATTTTGAGACATCTTTTCATTCTTATTTGTTTTTCTTTTCATGCCTGTCATTAGCTTCCTTGCTTTACCTGTGTGTTCAAGTAATCAACATGCAATGGTTTTACAATAAAAACATATTTTTAAATAATAAACTGAATCATTCTTGCTCACAGATTGAGGTGAGCGTACAGTCAGCAAAGTAGAGAGCGGGGCAACTTAATGTACTTACATGACGAGGTATAGCACCATTAAACGGGTAAATGCATACACAAAGTTTCGGGGTGTCGATATTTTTGTCTTGAAAGAGGCCTATGCACCTAGTAATCATGAAAACGAGCTCCAAATACTTGTGTGCTCCATTAACAAGCTATTAAAAGCAATTTCAAACGAGCAGTTTTAGTCTCGGTTGGCACCAGGGCTGAAGTGCACCATGACATCACAGTCGATTGGCCAACATGGATTACCACAGTCATTATGACGTTGGCATGGCTGACAAGAACTGGGCGTTCCTGTAATCAACCATTGGGTTCGGTGACGTCACTATAATTGGAGCAAGTGTACCTTGATGTCACTCGACGCGGGTGAAGGTACTGAGCGGCTCTTCGGACAACATTCAGCATCATGTTAAATTATGTTCCACTCAACGCCTGCGACTGAAACTTGCTAGAAGGCATCTTATTATGACCATGAAACAAATAATATCATTTGTTTGCATTTGAAATTGCTTGTCTGTACCTCTTAAATTGCCACTGGTATCAAAAGTCTTAAGTGCCTGCCATCTTAGGGTCTAGCATAAACATGGCTATTCACAGCAGCAGTCATTTGCGATCACTTGTGACAAACACTTTGTGCACACTTTTCAATATTCATGGAGTAAAAACGTATTGGCATCCACCCAAGCGCGGCCATATGGCCACCAAAGAAAGTTATACAGCTTCCACTGAAACTTTGTATTGAAGAAAAATTTGTCCTGGTCCAGGGTTAGAACTTGTTTTTCACCCGCAAAGTTGACCTTCGCGTTACAATCGGGGTCGCGTTGCATTTGGAGAAATAGCTTATGGGCTTTAACGTCCCACAGCGACTCTGGCTATGAGGGATGCCGTAGTGGAGGGCTCCGGGTAATTTTGACTGCCTGGGCTCCTTTGACGGGCACTGACATCGCACAGTACATGGGACTCTAGCATTCCGCCTCCATCGAAATGCAACTACCACGGCCGGGATTGAACCCACGTCTTTCAGGTCGTAAGCTGAGCACCATAGCCACAGTGGCTTTTGGTTCGTTAATTGACACGACTGACAGCTAATATAAAATAACACGATTGCTAGGGAATGGTCATTAATTCGGACTTCAAGGGACTGAAACAAATGTCCGAAACATATTAAAGTCAAGTTAAATGGTCAGGGTAAACCCCATCCTTCCCGTGTATTTTATGAGGTGTTCGGGTACATTTTTCTCAACAACTAGTACAGATAGTGGCTACCTGGTTATATCATTTTTATTGGCTGCTTGCCCTCTTTCTACTGCAGCGACGAAGCTCAGCCAGAGGAGTTGTTGGGTAAGGAGAAAAGGCAACGAGGAGTGCCACATGTAGACCTTCCTTGACATAGTGCATACTGAATAGGGACTGCTCTTGTGTTTGTGCCAGTGTGCTGGAAGTACACTAGGATCCACTGAACATGTTGGTGGTCACACACCACTGGGCTGTTGAAGGGTCCAGTTTGCTCGGCAGGGTGTCGCCATGCTATGCACACATGCGCATTACCATCTGCATGATGACACGATGAGCTTTGGAGGAGTTCGCCGATGGATCTGCAGTTAGAAGTGTTGTGTTTCTGATCACAATGGCTGCTTAGCTTCGTAACTAGGCACTTAGGAAAGAGGTCTTCCTTATTGTTCTGTTTTGCAGCATTTCGTTCCTTGCTGAGTAAGCACATGCTTTGCCTGAAACTACAGGTGCTGGCATTGCAGCTGATGCAGGGAAGAAGATTTTGAAGGCTAGCTTAGTGTAAGCAGTGAAGTGAGTGTGAAGCACTGGATCAGCAAATTTAATTGAATGTTTTGCATTAGCAAACAAACAGCTTCATGTGAATGAATAAGCTCATTAGCGAGTTAACAGAAACTGCCAGTTGTGGCTGCCAGCTTCAGACTGGATTTAACTCGGAGGCGAATGGATGCATTAGTATGCAGGGTAATATTTTTACAGAAATTCATTCTTTGACAAGCAAAGTAAAGGGTGTGCTCACTAGGTGAACAGATTTGTTAGTATTGTTAAAGAGATGTAAGATAAACCTGGTGGAAATTTTTAATTAATGGAAATTGACTCTATAAATAAAGTTTAATGTGAGACGTTGCATAAATTCAAACTACAGTTACTACTACCGTTCCATACAGGACAAAGACAGACTAAAGAAAATACACCATATTAGCAGCGAATGGTGCATGCTATTAGCAGTGCATTCTTAGAGCTTGCTTGTCTTCCATGTCTGGATTGAGCAACAGAGTTGCCCTTTACAACCGCGGTGGAATATGAAATGAAAGGGCTGGTAACACTCTCAACTGCCGAGAACGAGACACCAACTAATCACAGTATCAATTTTTGCAAAAGGATGAAACCTTTCCTTGTGTTGCTTTTTTGTTTTGTTTGTTTGGTCATCCTGGGGTTTAGGCATCGGTGCAATCGACAGGCCCTGCTTGAAACATTGCAATGCCATCTTTGGCTCTTAGTGTAATTTGTTAGTCTTCTCGCCAGCCATATTTCATTAATGTCTAAAGGTTTTGGCACTGACCTCAGCTTAGTCGTAAGTGAAAACAGAGGAACAGGTCAATTGAAAGACTCAGGATTCACGGAGGTCGAAGTCCTTCTCTTCACCAACCCTCTGTGGCTGGGGTAACACAAGGCGTGAGCCCACTGAGTTTACTGAAATGCTTTAAAAACCTCATAGAACAAAGCAGAGAAAGTACAGTTGGAGACATCACAACTTGTGTCGTGTCAAACAGATATGCATATCCTGTGGCAATAATGTTTGGCTCACAAGTATGTCATTAGCCAGATGCTATTACAGTCACTGCCACGTATGTCAAGTAGTCATAGCAGTCTACATTGGTACTCTAGGGCATCAAAAGTTATACTAACTGTTTCGTCAATCTCTGCCTAATCGCACGTTTGTTTGGGCTCAAATTTTGCACAGAGGTTGCATTTGATGGTCAGTTTTGTTTTAGGTGATGTACTTGCCTGATTCGGCCAGAAATATTCTGAAAGACCCATCATCTGTGACGACAGCGAACCAAAACCGAAAGGCTTCGCAGCACTGGTACCCGTGGCGCCATCTCACACCCACCGGAGACAAGAGCCCTTCTTTGAACCAACCACGCAGCTCCTCCACCCCCCTCCTCGGTGTGGGGAAAGAGCTCATTTTTTTCAGTGGTTGTGAGATGGCGCCACTTGTACCACTCCTGCAAAACCTTTCGGTTTTGGTTCGCCGTTGCTGCAGACGGTAGGGATTTCCGAATAATTCTGACCGAACCAGGCAAGCACCCCACCTGATTGTAGTATAAAACAAAACTGACCATCAAATGCAACCTCTGTGCGAAATATGAGCCTGAACGAACATGTGGTTAGGCCAAGATAACTTTTTGTTATTTTCTCTGATTGATGCAACAGTCAGTATGAACAGTTTTGTGTAAATGAAATATATATTTGGTGATGAATACTCAGCATAGTACCAATAGTTTTCCATCTTTACGCCTAGCACTTGAACATAGTCTGGATGACAAGGTTAGAATACTGTGTGGAAATGTAAGATTCTTGTTTCACCGAACCATGCCGAGATCCTTTAATGTCAGCCAAGTAAAGACAAACACCTTAAAAGTCAGGGCTAAGATGTCACCATTGAGCACTTGATGGCAGTCGTCAGCTGTGGCCCGTGAAGGAAGAAGCGGCAAATAGGAAAGAGGAAGACGAAGGTTGCTTACTGAGGGCACATTCTTCAGGGGCATCCCACCAGATCACTGTGCATGTCTTTTGAGCAAGCACTGCTGTTAATTTGACAATTACCTTTTGTCAGCCTCATCAAACAGTTACAAAACATGTGGGTGACATTCTTCATAGACAAAACATGCCCTGAAAAAATTGTCTTTGCCAGTTACCAGGTTGTGGGCGAACAGCCTATTGAACTTCCCCGTGAAGTGAGCTCTCCAGAACTTGTGAGCACTGTCTTAGCAGAGGCTTTGGAAGACGCAGAAAAACTTTCGCTAGTACTCCGGCGAGGTTACGCGAAGGCAAACTTGCGTCATGACCTCTTTGCTGAACTAGTTCTGGGGCCAATGCATTTCCTCCTCTCCAGGGAAGAGACCTCAGCCGAGGAGGTAAGCTCTGTACTGCAAGATTTGGAGCTTTTTGCGAGAGCAAGTCCTTAACAGTGTGGCCAACTTTGGGCTTACCTTGTTGCCCGGAGCCCTTGTTGCTACCCCGCAGGTACCAAAAGTGAAATGGTGATTGTGGTTTCATGATCGCAGGACTAAAGCCTTCTGATATATACCAAACATATTTTTGTCATATGTTCCAGGTCATTTTCATGTCACAAATATTCTGCTAAAAAGTTATAAATGCTTTGTTTAGTGTATACCCATCATACTTTAGTGAGCAGTGGGGTAGTTGTCCTAGATGGAAATCGTGTAAATTGAACGTTTCTTGAATGACGTCAGTGACAGGCGGGCTAGTTGGCACAACTGAATTTGGTACGTCAGCACAAAATGGTTCTCATTGAGAGAGAAAAATGGGTTCAGGACTGTTCAGCATGCATTGTCTACTAATTTGTTTTGCTTCTTGGCAAGTGCCATTTCATTAGCTGCAGGGCGAGCGTTTCAGTTTGTATGGCAATTACCTCTTCAAAAAAGGTTAAATGCAAGCATGCAGCATGTAGCAAGGTGCAAGCTGATGGATTGAAAATTGGCTCGGTCATATCGAAGGCACCGCGATGAGACTTTGCAGCACTGATCGGAGGGATGCACATGAAAACTATAGCTTGGTTGTACCCATGAAACTGGAGACACTAGGTTGAGTTGTTCAACATTTTGGGATGTGAACTGATAGTAACAGCCCTACGGTGCGGTGTTTCTTAAAATGATAGTTTGGGTACCCGCCTGTACAAGTACTGAGGCCACCAGTGATTCCAACTTCTAAGGATTTCATTTACTTACAGGTAGAGGAACTGCAGGCAACATTGCTCCTTTTTCATTAAGATAATATTGTAGATCTACAAGAAACTTCCTCTAATTTGATTTTTCATTTCATTTAATTTTTCTCAAGGGTCTTAGCAGGGGACCATACGTTCCTACAGGCCACATTTTTCATGCTTGGAGTGTGAGAAACGTCCCCTGTCGATATCTGCTGATGGAGAGGCATGCACCTGTGTCTTCCTCGGTAGCAATGAAGTCACCCTGAAGCTGCTGCTGGGGTGCTGCACATGCAAAAGTTGCAGTCAGGATAGATGATGCCGTAGCAGGATAAAAACAGGAGTGCAGTGAACCATTCACTTAATATCATTCTTTTATTCTTGATGAATATGCAAAAACAAAAGAGAGCACTTGATACATGCACGTGCAGTGCGGAGGAAATTCCCATGGCATTCGGTTTTTCTTGAAGGGGGTTATGTGTTGACTGATGCACAGAAGGCTTGTATTGAGATGAAACATCAATAGCTGGTCAGCTGCGAAATGCTCATTACAGTGCGTAGTCGTAGGGTCGATGTCACGCGTGGTCGCTCATCCATCCATGCTGCACTGTTGGGAGTGTGGCATTGGTTGTGTTCGAGTAATCAGCTGCAGTAAGCAGTCAACGTGTGACAGCCTTGCAAGGGAACAGCAGTTCACAATTGGTAGCGAGGTGCTGGAAGTAGTAAGAGAATATGTCTGCTTAGGGCAGGTAGTGACCCCTGGTCCAGATCACGAGAGGGAAATAACTTGAAGGATACGAATGGGGCGGTGCACATATGGCAGGTTCTCTCAGATCATAAATGGCTCTTTGCCATTATCCCTCAAGAGAAAAGTATTCAACATGTGTATCTTACCGGTACTCACCTATGGGGCAGAAACGTGGAGGCTAGCTAGCTATGCGTTGTATGCCAGGAATACTGATTCTTATTCCAGAGAGCCGTGTACTGTGCGATGTCAGTGCAAGTTAAAGAACGCCAGGTGGTCGAAATTTCCGGAGCCCTTCACTATGGCGTTCCTCATAGCCGAGCTGCTTTGTGACGTTCAACGCCCATAAAACCAAACTTCTGCTAAAACAGAATTTTAAAAACTGAAATCAGTGCACTTTTATTGGTTATTTTCAGGCAAAGCCGCAAAGTCAACTCCTGTTTATGGTTCATATGCGATGTTGATTATGTGGTTGATTATGCAGTTTAGTGGGGCAGCTTTACAGGTTGCATGATGTGAGGAAGGGCTCATGGGGTGTGGCAGTACAGCATGTGCAAACACGTCGATACTGATGCCGACATCACAGTCGCACAGAATGGCACCCATGGAGAAGGTGCTGTAAAAAGAATAGCAAGCAACTTGGTGGCAAAAAAGGAGAGTGGGGGATGGCATAGCAATGTCACATGGCCATCTTCTGCAGCTACCACTGATGCATCACATGGCCCACTCTTGCATCCTTTTGGCATGCACCACTGCAGTGGCGTAGCCAGAAATATTTTTCAGTGGGTGTTATACGCCACCAGTAAAAAAAAATAAAAAGAAAGAGACCCTGTGCCCAACATTACCTTAGTCATTTTTCTGCTTCGGTAGAGCCAAACAGTTAGTTGTTCCATTCACTGTAATATCTACATCAAAATACAAGTGCACGCAGAACTCCGAAGGCTTGATTCGTAAAGAAAATTTTTTTTTCTCACAAAAAAAAAAAACACTCGTACAAAAAACGTGGCTGTTTACAATATTTTCAGATTATATACAACAATGCAAAAGCTTCTGCTCTACAACAGAGTCCATTACCTTTTTTTTCGTAAAGATATTTTTCAGCATCAACTTGGTCATTTCTTTGAGCTCGTTTCTAAAACACTAACATAAGAACCCACACGCACACAGTACGTGCAAGATTAAAACTATTTTTAAAAACTGCAATGAAATAGCGCTGTAGAAGTTAAAATCAACAGAATGAAGCTTTTAGCGAGGGGACTGTGAGTCTTATTGGGATCTCGGTGCTGAGCGATGGGACAAAAGCATTTTTAGACAGCTTAGGGGCTGATCCGGAGGCGTTGTTGCTAGCTCTCTACGTCCCAGTGCTTAGGTACGCTTAATGCAAGCATTTGGAGGGAGTTTACACTGACATCCACACTTTCAGTTCAGCACTTGCAAACGGAGACACGACGATAACTTCAGCCTAGTGGCGCCATCTGGTATTTAGAACAGGAACGATTTTTGTCAACAAACTGACACTCATATTTTCGTGTTTACATTTTAATATATCAATGCAGTGTATAAATAGCATGAAAAAAAAAAGGTCGAAAGGAGGGGGGAGATGCAGCACTCAGAAAATTTCATGGCGTGTGGTAGGAGGGGGGGGGGGGGGGGGGGGCGTGTTCTGATACCTACCTGCCGCAGTGGTTCAATGGTTAAGGCGCTCGTCTACTGAGCTGGGGTACCCGCGTTCGAACCTGACCGCAGCGGCTGCATTTCGATGGAGGCGGAATGCAAAAGGTTCCCGTGTGCTGTGGGATGTCAGTGCAGGTGGTCGAAATTATTCGTCCACTGCAGCACCTTTTTCTCTCTTTCTTCTTTCACTCCCGCCTTCCTCCCTTCCCTTATGGAGCGGAAGCAGAGATATGTGAGACAGATAGTGTGCCATTTCCTTTCCTCAAAAACCAATTTACCAATTTTTAATTCTGACACCGAAACAGCGCCCTTGGCTATGCTCCCGTACCATTGTCATCACAAGTTGAGTAAAATCTTAACTTTTAAGCTATGCTACTGAGAAAAAAGAAATGAAAACGCGAACACAGTACTAAAACAGTGAAGCGCTAACTAACAACTGAAATTTTTATTTCAAAGGAACCCTGCTAGCGGTGTGGGGCACCACTCTGGTTTGCAGAGTGGTGGGAAAGAGTGAACAAACAAATAGAAGTGGAAGAAAGATGATATGGAATCAACCGAAACAAGAGGTGTTCGTACATAACAAGTTAAGAGTTAAAAAAATGTGTCCCAAACCATTTCATTCCGTAAGGCTTAATATAACTTCCCAAGCTCTAGCGCCTCATAATTTGTTTCAGAAATGTAGTTTAGTGTCCCTTTATTAAAACTGTTGACACTTCACACGACTTCTTGTGCACAGGCAGCCCTGGCATGAGGCAGTTTTATTAGGACGTGATAGTAATTTTACTATTCCGATCTTTTTATTAAATTTCAAATTCACATTTTATTCATTTTATTATATGTAGGCATAAATACATCAGAATAAATTTTGAATGATGCGATATTAATGAATAAATTGTAAATGCGACTCAATTATTTTAGCATACTAGTTGTAGGCAGGCAAGCTACAGTAAGCATTTTGGCATAGTGTAGTGAAATTTTATGGGCTCCATTTTTTAGTGTCTTAAAGATAAAATTAATTTAACACTAATGGAGCATACATGCAGACTGGGCAAGCTACTGAAGAGTATGCTTCCACCTTGAAAGGGCTCAAGGGGAATACTATACTTAGCTTGACTAAGAGTTACTGTCTCAAAACTGCAAATCAGTCATTTTTACAAAAAACATCTTGAATAAGGTTGAAATTGTCAAAGTGATAGACATACGAGAATTTCGGTAACTGCGCTGGTCGAAGAAATTCTTCACCAGCTGCAGTTGGTTCACAGCGTTTCACCATATGTGGGAGAAGAAACGCATATTAATGACATTCTAGTTGAAATCGGGAGGAAGAAGTGGGCTTGGGCAGGGCATGTAATGCAAAGGCAAGATAACCGCTGGTCCTCAAGGGTAACGGAGTGGATTCCAAAAGAAGGCAAACGTAGCAGGGGGCGGCAGAGAGTTACATGGGCGGATGAGATTAAGAAGTTTGCGGGGATACGGTGGCCACAACTGGCAAAGGACAGGGTTGATTGGGGAGACATGGGAGAGGCCTTTGCCCTGCAGTGGGCGTAGTCAGGCTGATGATGATGATTACTATATTTAGACAAGACAGTTACCATCAGGTTAGGAGGAAGGCAAAGTGGCAACTACTGAAGAGATGTGTGAATAAAATGTCGCTCACTTCGCATGCTGCCCAGCCATGCAGCAGGAAGCCATTATGTACCACAACTTCAGAATCACAGGCCAACTAGAAACTCTTGGTATTTGTGCTCTTTTGCGGACTGTGCGGCTTCCATGTCTAGAGGTGATGCGTGTGGTGGAAAGTATAGTGACGCCATCTGTTGACATATGTAGCAAGGGGTCATTTCATTCATTTTCACAGGTTTGCTGAGAGCTTAGAAGGACACACGTCATAAAGATGACTTAATACTGCCTATTTTGTATGTAAATGGGAGAAGAAAAATTGCTTTTAGTGTTCCTAAAAGGTAATCTATAGGCCTGGAATTATTTCTTGCTTCCATTAATGTCTGTTTTTAGTTTCTATTAACATTAGCTGGAACTTTCGTAGCAGAAAAAACATCACCCGAAGCTTTCTTAGCGGAAAACAATTTTTTAATACTTTTCTGCAGATGTCAACGTACATTCACGATCAAAATAATTCAAAGTGCTTTTCAATGATTCAACTCCTCACGTGCATCACCTAACAAAAATTGAGCTGTCTTTGGTGTTTATGTGCTGTTTGTGTTCTTGCGGACAAACACGGCAAATGTTCAAGTGCCTTTAACACAATGCGATGGATCAATTAGGATGCCAAAGCATTCTTCAGATTATTTTGGGGACAACTGTATTTATTTCGTTTAAGCCATTAGTTAACAGTATACCTAAGTACTTGATACAAAATACAGGTTTAAGGTATTGGCTGCTTTACTTCGTTTCATACATAGCAGACAATGCAGCAGAGGCTGTGGAAGTAGTGTGCCCGCAAAGCCATATTATTCTGCTACATATCATTTGTTCCTCTAGAAACTTTGATGAAGCCGCCGCGGTGGCTCAGTAGTTATGGCGCTCAGCTGCTGACCCGAAAGACGCGGGTTCGATCCCTGCCGTGGCGATCTAATTTCGATGGTGGCGAAATGCTAGAGGCCCGTGTGCTGTACAATATCAGTGCACGTTAAGGAACCTCAGGTGGTCGAAACTTCCGGAGCCCTTCACTACAGCATCCTTCATAGCCTGAGTCACTTTGGGACGTTAAACTCTGTAAACCGAAGCCCTGGTGACTGTTTTGACGAAAACAAAGAAGTATAAAAGAAAGCACTAGCATTGGGAATCGTGGGCGAAGTTGTGTAATGTTTAGTGTCTGGGCCCTCTGGCTATGATTTCCACTGAGTGTGCACTACTTTTTAGGCTCGGATGGAACCAGAGTGGTTTGCCCTACCAGTCACATATCATACTGCAACATGTCATTCTTACTTTTCGAAGCCTGTATGAGTTGCAGCACAGAAATGTGGCGAGTGGTGAAACGATGTGCAGGAGGTTGCCATTAACGGTACTTGATATTTGACGAAACCAGATATGCCCGTGTTCAGTTTGGTTGTATGACAAACTGCTTTTCGGGTGTGGACTTAGCTTGCGTGATCAGGTGCGCTAGCTTTGGCAGCATTGACTGCTATGTATGAAACGGAGTATAGTGTGCACTAGTAGTGCTCCCTTTCTTGTTCAGGTTATAGATATTGTTGTAAAAGTAGCCACCCCCTTTTTGCATGCCAATCTGTGAACTCGCAAACAGTATTAATTTGATATAAAGTTTGGCTGGATGCCTCGGCAGTAGCAAAGTAAATGATGCAGCTTTCCAGAGCCAATTTTGCTTGAAGATTTTGGCAGCAGGTTAAAACTTTTAAGGAACAATCACCATGCCTGGCAGGCACCTGGCAAAACACACAATCTCTACAACCTGGCTGCCTCTGTGGTTGATTCAAGGTGCGTTTCGAGCAAGCTGTGTTTGAGTCTCTGGTTGTGCTCCTGCTTACCAGGCAGGCCTGTTGAGCAGGGGGGAAACGGTTTGACCTGAGAGACTGATGGCATCTTTTCCAAGAATTTCTTTCCTGGGAGGGCTGAGCGCTGTGCCAGCTACACTTACATTTGCTAAGAGAACCAGCGGGCATATTTATTTACTTTCTGTGCTCTCAAGTTGTAGAGATATTACGGAGAGGACTGGTGGATATGTGATCACTGATGACTTTCTTGAAATTAATTTCATCGGACATGGCAGCTAGGGAGGTATGACAGGCAGTTCCAGTCGTCGGAGGTCCTTTGTATGAATGAGTTGGCGTTCTTGGCGGTGTTGGTATTTAAACCACGGACATAACTAGAAGAATAAGAATGGGGTGGACCGCATATGGCAGGTTCTCTCAGATCATGAATGGCAGTTTACCAATATCCCTCAAGAGAAAAGTATACAACAGGTGTATCTTACCGGTACTCACCTATGGGGCAGAAACGTGGAGGCTAACAAAGAGGGTTCAGCTTAAGTTAAGGACAATGCAGCGAGCTATGGAAAGAAAAATGATAGGTGTAACGTTAAGAGATCAGAAGCGGGTGGAGTGGGTGAGAGAACAAACGCGCGTTAATGATATCCTAGTTGAAATCAAGAGGAAGAAGTGGGCTTGGGCAGGGCATGTGATGCGAAGGCAAGATAACCGCTGGTTCTTAAAGGGTAACGGAGTGGATTCCAAGAGAAGGCAAGCGTAGCAGGGGGCGGCAGAAAGTCGGGTGGCCGGATGAGATTAAGAAGTTTGCGGGGATGCGGTAGCCGCA
Source organism: Amblyomma mixtum (assembly GCF_055824585.1). Taxonomy (NCBI): domain Eukaryota; kingdom Metazoa; phylum Arthropoda; class Arachnida; order Ixodida; family Ixodidae; genus Amblyomma; species Amblyomma mixtum. The sequence goes on along the minus strand of NC_143012.1, from coordinate 179,863,865 downwards.
ACTGGCAAAGGACAGGGTTAATTGGAGAGACATGGGAGAGGCCTTTGCCCTGCAGTGGGCGTTGTCAGGCTGATGATGATGATGATGACATCCCACGTACGGAGTGGAGGCTGTTCCACCTTACCAGTAGGGCAGTTTGCCGTCATCCCACTTCTCTTTACCCAGCAACCAGCTATAGTCGGATACAAATTAAGAATGAAGTGGCAGGTGCCCTTCAAAGGAGACCCTCCAGCGAATGGTGTGACTGATTTTTGTGACAACATGGTTAATCCCCTGCAACACTGGGTTAATTCCATTTCACACTAGTGTTACAGAGAATTGACGAGAGAATAACCATGGCATATGAAAATCTGTCCACGCCATTTGATGGGGGGCCCCCTTTGAGGGACATGGGCTGCTTTGGTCTTGAGTTGTATGCGACTGTAGCAGTGTGGCACTGGTCAGAAACTTCACTTAGACGTTAGCAAAAAAGAGCAGGTGCAAAATGTTGTGTACACCCTTTATTACAACCGCAACCCTTTTTTGGAACCTGTCGTTGCAAAATATTTCCGAATTTTGCAGCAAAACCATTGTTATGAAATTATTTTTTAGCAAGTATGCTACATGAATAGCATTATGCTCCTGTATCTTGAAGCTGGTGCTTGTTGATGTAATGAAGCTGTGCTTTCTTCCCAATTTTACTGGCAGAGAGGGCACAGCGTTTCAAGGAAGTAACATGTATGGATGGTGGTGGTGGTTCTGTCTTCACGGCTGCAGTTCATACTGATAGATAGAGCCAGCTGACTGATAGCCAGAGACTCATAGAGCCAGCTTTGTACAGTGAGCTTGGATGAGGGTGAAGTGTCTTCATGGCACGCCTGTTGTTGCTGTGCAAAAGAAACTTGCGTTTGGAATGGCAAACAGAGCGCATACCAGATGATTTCTAGAAATTGTTCTGTTTTTAGTAATTTACAAGACCTCTTTCCATTTTATTTTGTTGAGTGTGTGTCATCTAGCTCAGCACTCGGCTTTGCATTTGGTACAGAAGGATAGAAAAAAAAAGGAAATGGCTGGGCAATCCAAAAAAAAAAGGTTATTTGTCAAATTTTGGTTGAATTGATCACATATCATAGAACTATTATATGTTTTTTATTTGGTTTTGGATCTTTAGCCAGCTTTTGTGCTGGAGTTCTTGCTCCTACTTGTGAGAAATGGATTTGGTCTCATGTTGCGAAACATCAGAGGTGCTCTGGCTACTGCAATCGTGTACTAATTGCTCAGATGTGAGGCTGTTTTTCCTCGGTCTTGCTTGTCAATATTGCTCTGTTCACGGCATTTCGGAAATAATGCGAACACACTATGTTTACGCTTACAGTGGGGCACACTTTGCAAGGTAGCAATTATCTTACAGCCTAAGTTTTCATCGTTATTTCTTTTCTGTAAAACATTTAACTGCAGCAGCATTACAGTGATGATTTACAGCTAGCTTTATAAGTATCTGTACTTAGTGAGAGGATGTTGCCACAGGAATCAAACAGATCAGTAGCCGTGTCTGGTGACTTGCAACAGCCATATCTCGTTTAATTTCTATAGAGAGAATCAGTGGTGCAGAGGAGTGGATGCAGTCACTTGAGTGCAATTCATTCCTTATGTTTCAGCCCAAAAACAACTCTTGTTCAAGCGTACAAAAGCAATGTTCCATGGAAAGCACTTAGCAAATACAGCCTTCAAGTTCCTGTAATTGTTTTATGTCAGGCCTGCCCCTTACTTACGTACTGACGGCTAATGCTCAGCACTGTGCATTCTGTTTGCAGACCCCGCTGGTGTGCTCTGCCTGCAAGGAGTCATTTACATGCAAGGATGCAGTAACCAAGCACCTTCTCGAAGTCCACTACAACCTGGTGAGTGGCTTCATGCCTCAGTTGAACATGCTGACGGCAAGGATCGGGTTTGACCGCCAGGCTCACTGCTTTGAGAGGGACAACCTTACTTCGTCAGAAGAAACGAGATTGTTGGCACTTGCACATTATACATGGCTCTCTCATACCACCAGTTGTGATAAATGTCAATGTGCATGAGTTGGGTCACTTTACTGTTCAGGCAAATTGCGCAGGGGGCCTTTTATACCATGTTGTTCATTCATACTAGAATGCTGGAATATGCTGCCTGGTGAGTCCTGGTTTTCAAAGCCCTATAGAAGATTATTTTTTTTATTAAAATGTGCTTTTGAACCAGATGCTCTTTTTGCACTACGTGTTCATTGTTCCATTCATTTCTGCATATTTTATTTTTCCAGCTGCCAGCTGTATGTACAACTTTTTGTAAACCCCACTTTACATAAATGCTTTTCTGGTGCTCTAGTTATATCAAATAAGTAAAGGAATTAAATGATTTAGGATCGTCCCAAAGTAAATTTTAAAAAGGGGATATTTCCTGATCACGAGCAGGCACTTTCATGTGGGCGAAACAGCATTGAAAAATGGGCTTGTGTTCTTACAGTTGTATGTGTGCCTTCTCTTTAAAGGTGCACTGAAGAGGAACTGAACTCGTATTTTTACCGCTGGAACTCGATCTACACATTCCGAGCGTTCTTGGAAACTTCGAATTATTGCCCTGTGCGGCCGATTTCCCTAATTTAAATCCGATTAACGTCGGGCTCCTGCCTTTCTTGTTTTGTTTTTTTTTAATTCCCCGCAAACGGTGGGAGGAGTTGACCAACCTTTCATCCAGTCCTATGGCGGCTTGCCGCTCTGCCATCGGTGGAGTGATATTGTAGTGATCGGCGAAAGCAAAGAGTCCACGCGTATTTTACTTTCGCGGGGCCTAATTTGTAGCTATGTAGTCTCTGACTAGACCTATTTACTCACAGAAACCTAAAAGGAAGAAAATAAAGCGAAAGCAAAGTCACCACGTGACTGCCTGAAAGGCACCCATTCGTTGGTCGACTCCTACCACCGTATGCGGGGAATTAAAAAAAAAAAAGGAAGTTTCTAAGAATGCTGGGACCGTGTAGATAGAGTTCCTGTGGCAAAAAGACGAGTTCAGATTCCTCTTCAGTGCACCTTTAAGTTGACAGTGGTAAGCGGCTCCATTAAAAAGCGATTGTCAGTGTTGTTGGTAGTGCCTCTCTCTGGTGGTGGTGTGAGCAAGTGGAAACTTTCTGACAGGCACGGGTGAACGAAGAGCGGCCCTTCAGCCTGAAGGAGATGCGGTCGGCACTGCTGGTGGCCAGCGCGACAGTGAAGCGCTTCACGTGCCCCGAGCCGGAGTGTGGGGTGTCGTTTGCTGCATACAAGTCATACTACATGCACCTGAGCCGCTGCGGGCCATTTGTTAGCGTGTTCAAGGAGGAGGACAACCAGAACAACAAGAAAAACCAGAAGCCCTACCAGGTGGGACAGCCTTTTTTGCTGTGCGCAGGAGCAACAGTCAAGAGACTAAAAATTCAGTTTTGGACACGTTGGCAGTCACCGAAAGCTGTATATTTTATTCCCCTCTGGGCAGTCTTCCGAGCCGGGCCTAACTGGTGAGCCAGCTAAGCATTGTGCAGCGACATCATTTTTTAAGTCAATACCAATCTTTAAGAGTTATACGTGTATGTTGTTGGTGGGCTCCAAAACAGAGTAGAATTTTGTTACTTTGAACTCACTTATATTTAGCTCCTTGTTTATGTGAGCCAACATTTCAGTGCCCTCAGCAACCATGGGCATTTCCATTTGACAAAAACTCCTGGTAGTTCTAACTCATGAGCGTATGCAGTGGTTAATTCGAGCAGGCCACACATGCACCCCACCCAGCCTGCACAGCGTAGTGACTCAGTGGACACAGCTGTGTGGCAGTAACCATGGCAGTTGATTGCACGACTGCCTTCGGCACATGTTCATTGGGGTGCTGCTGATGTTGTTTTGCCATTCATGGTCACGTGCTGTCAGTGCACACCACTTACTGCTAGGTAGGCTCCTGCTGCCCAGTGTGCACTGTCGTGGTTGTGGCAAGTCAGGGTGGTTGTAATGGCTTTTAAAATCAGTTAAAAAATGGTGTGCTTTGATCCCTTGCTGTCAGTGCTGAGTGGGAGCATAAGCATGGAAAATCTGAGCGCATCTGATGTGCCTGTAATCTGGTCATCTGTGCAATGCCAAAAGCTCCCGTTTCAATCAGGCTCCCTTCAGTTCAGGCTTCACATATACTGAAAAAATTTTTGGCCCCACCCTTGAGTTTGAATCATTGGGATAGGACTGTACCATGCAGCACGTAGTGTTGCTAGCTGGAACAGCCAAGTACAGTGTCAGCTGTGGTATTCTTTTCTCAGTTTTAACTTAATATTAATGCTTGCTGTAAAGCAATACACTCAGCCCTTTCCAGAGTAGAGCCATGAATCTGTTCATTCCTTGTTGCTATAGTTGTAAGTTGTTCCCAGCAAGGTCAAGAAGCTGCTGTTCTGCTCAAAGTATAGTTGCCATCTCCATCACATGGCAGTGCTGTATTCTGTGCAGAATAAGTCATCGCCAATGCTTTGCATCGCTATAGCTTCCATTGTGATGTTAAAAAGACCCTGCCTATTTTTCTTCTCCACCTTGTGCATAGTGGCAGCATAGGTTGGTCTCTGATGCTGTCTGTCTTGCCATGTTTCCTGTTCTCATAAATCTCACAGAAAACGAACTCACTCAAAAAGTTATACTGCATATCCTTATTTTTCTTGCAGCTGTGTGCAAAAAAAGAAAAAGCTGATAGCAGTCTTTATTGTTTTTCCTCTTTTTCTTTCAGGAGCCTGAAACTGAAGCTAATCCGGCGGGCAAACGTTTATCTGCACTCAGGTGAGCTGCTACTGCAGTGTTGGCACTCCCCACGTAGGCACACATAGTACATTCACCCAAACAATTTTTATTAACGAGATATAGCAATCAGGCTGTCATCATACATTTTCCGATTTCTTCTCATTGAAATTCCCTGATTGGTCAATCAGGTTCATGTGACTCTGATGATGTCATCAGGGTCACATTGCCCCAACTGACCAATCGTAAAGCTCCACCAGATTTGAAATTCCCTGGTTGGTCAATTGGGTTTGGTTTATTGGGGTTTAACGTCCCAAAGCAACTCAGGCTATGAGGGACACCGTAGTGAAGGGCTCTGGAAATTTCAACCATCTACGGTTCTTTAACAGGCACTGGCATCGCACAGTACATGGGCCTCTAGAATTTCGGCTTCATCGAAATTCGGCCGCCGCGGCCAGGATCGAACCCGCGTCTTTCGAGTCAGCAGCCGAGCGCCGTAACCACTGAGCCACCGTGGCGGGGGGTTGTTCAACTGGGAGATGGCGTCATTGGGGTACAGTACAGAAGTGTTATGTGGGAGATGGCGTCATTGGGGTGCAGTACAGAAATGTTATGCAGATTATTCAGTACAAAGTCTGCATGCCCATATTTAGTTGAGCAAAGCACCAACCACTCGTGTGACTTGGTCACTATATAAACCTCCGAAAGAAAAACTTTTCAGCCTAGCTGTCTCTTTGCCACCTGCCTGCCACACCTTCTGCGAGCCTGCTATCGACTACAGTGTCATCTCATTTGTTTGCAAAGATATAGAGGAGCTCTGTGTGCAGTAATGTGTCTGTATACAACAAGTAGACTGCCGTAAAGGTGAATTGGTTAATACGAACTCAGTTAACATAAACTTAGTTTAGACGAACTCTGTTAAGACGAGTCCTTGGACAAGATGAACAGTGGGAGAACATTTGGTTGGCATCCTGTAGTCACAGTGTAAAAAGAAAACTGTTAAAGGGAAACTGCTTTAAATTGCGACTTTCTGGAAAATCGCTGAAAGTGTATTCAGAAGGTGCGATTATCTAAAGTTTCAATCTTTATTTCATGTATTTTTGCGCGGATGACGTTAGTTTTGGTTTTGTGCGTGCATGCCAGTTGCCACCCGCTCAGGCGGGAGACGTGCGTGACGTCGCAAGTCTCGTGGCGGCCTGCTCCCATCGCGCCGTGCTGGCATTGGTTGAGCTGTTGCGGCATGGAAACGTGCAACAGATCAACATTTACAGCCTATAAAGTGGTAGTAACCATTATATCATTCAGATACGGAAATGACCATAGACTCGAGACATGGCTGCGTTGCCATGTCTCGAGTTGCCAACGTTGTTACTTTCTGATGGTCTCGGGCATGGATGGAGACCCCCTCCGCTTAGTTTTTTTTATATTTGTGCATGCTTGCATGAAAATACTATTTACATGATATATTTAATTTTCTGCCCATTCAAGCATACATATATATTGCCTGCGGGAGTTTGTGTGGTGAATGTACTACAAATTCGGACTAAGAGAGACGATCGAGAGTGTTTATAATGTGTATTTCTTTTCTGCATCGCATCCGAGATGATTTTCTGTCAAAGATTGTTTGAATAAGCAGAAAAACTGGAACCAGTGAAAATATTTCCGAACTGTCTCTTGACAAGGAAAATACACCTGTAACAAATGCTGCCAGGTTTTTAGCCTTCATATTCTCTGTAATCATGCGCACTAGTATGTGCTACAGAGTGCACATTTTTTGAAGTAAACTTCACTTTTTATAGGTTACCTGCAATTTTCATGTAGTTTAGGTCCCCTTTTCACTAAAGCGTGGCTGTCATGCTTGCAGTTTTGCGCTTTCTAGGGAATCTTGCCACCTAGTATTGCGAGGTGGCGTACAGCTGACCTGGGAGATGATGATTATATCTTACCGACGGTTATTACCGCTATATCGGGGACAACAACAACAACTGCCTCCTCCTGCCTGGCTCCAGGTCTTCAAGAACGTCTCCGTCACAAGTATACGTGACATTATGTACGGAAAAGCGTCAGGTTTGAGGCACTGCCGTTTCAGTGGCATGGTGAGGATTCGCAACAGAGAATGATTTATGTCGCAGTCGTTGTTGATTAAATTGCCGCGATAAAAATTCGGACCTAGAACGTTTGTCGCGAAGGCTAGCTGTGCCCCATGGATCCATTCTTCAGAGCTTAGCATATTTTGGGAAGGCATGGCATGGTGCGTCTCTTCCTCCGCTGCAGTACTGTTACAACCTTTAGCGGAATAATACTTTTGCACCCCCACCCTTCGCTGGTCTGGCAGCTGTGTGGATCAAATTTGAGCTCTGACAACTCAGGACGCAAGCAGCGGCACTCGCAGTGTGTCCCCTACGTTGCATGTGGCGTCCATGCTATCCACGCAGCTGCAGCAGACGCATGCCATGACTCCAAAGCAGCCGGGCCGGCCGGGCACAGAGGCAGGGAGACGCGTGACATCACAGCCTCCAAGGAGCAGTAGTTTGGGGTGCCGCCGCCAAGTGCACCAGTTCAAATAAAAATAGGGGAAAAAAGTGCTTTCCGCTGGCTTCATGCAAAAAACAGTGTGGTTTCAGTCGACTTAGGAACGACAGCTTTCATTCTAGTGAAAAATTAGACCGACTAAAATTTAATCCAGTATCCCTTTAAGACAAACTGCATATCTTGCCCCTTCAATGAAGACAAACTTTCGCAATGACCACGAACCCCAATGTCTTCATAAATGGTACTTGTGGAGTATCTGTGTGGTGCTCTCAAGGCAAGGAAGGAAGAAAAAAAAATTGCAAGAATGCTTGCTTTCAAAAAAGAAAAAAAGTACATCCTCTACAAGAAAGCTTTCCTGCACTTTTGCTCAAAGGTGTGGGGAAACGTTCTTGCGGGGGTTTTTTCTTGAGGGTGTGAAGAAGGCAGGGCACCATCACGCCTGCCTGCGTGCTCATTGCCAGACATTTGCGTCACGCACATGTCACATGCCGCAGGTTGCTCTTGAGGGATGAAAAGACACGCAAACATGGAGTGCACCTGCTCGTTGACTTCAGGTTTAAGTAGTTGCAGAACTGGCGTGGTGGCTTCACTACGCGTTCTCTGTGCAGAGGTCTGACATGACCAAATAACAGTGTCACCTGCGCTAGATGGGAAGATGCATGGTGAACCTGCTCATGGTATTGGTAATGGCTGCGCTCTTGAAAGAGCAAGATAAGAGGCAGAGAGAGAAAGAAAACGACAGTCACGTGATGTCAGAGCCTAGATTACAGAGCTAGCCAGCTGGGCACCTTCGAAGCGCTCAGAGCCGTAGGGAAAGCAAAAATAAGTAAGATAACACAAATAGAGGACACTTTGGAAGAGAGAAAAAAGAGACTGTGGGAAAAAAAAAAGAGACTAATGCTGTTTTCAGGTGGGATGTTGTGAGCTTGTTTCACGCCCTCACTCTTCAGCTCCCATCACGCATGGTGCATAGCGTTAAGGGTCCCAATCAGCGGAGAGCCCGGCTTAATTGGCACCATCGCTGGTGTATGCAGAAAATCCCGAATGATCAAGATGGTTGTGACGTCACACATTGAGCTGTGGGTATCAAAATGATAAAAAATTAGGTTAAATTGTGATTCAAGGTTGTAGCATGACTTAAATGTCTTTATGACAAGTGAGGCTGTAAAGTAATTTAATTACACTGGAAAGGAAATTGGGAGAATTACCAATTTAACTTGCACTGATGGCGCCTATGTGCTGTGCGATGTCTGTGCACGTTAAAGATTCCCAGGTGGCCGAAATTATTTCAAGCCCTCCACTGCAGCTCCTCTTTTTTCCTTTCTTCTGTCAGTCCCTCCTTTATCCCTTCCCTTATGGCACGGTTCAGATGTCCACTGAGACGTAAGACAGATACTGCGTGATTTCCTTCCCTCGAAAACCAATTTTGTAGTTTTCAAATTATCAGTCAGTAATTGAACCCATTGCCCTTGGCAGTTGCAAGTCAAACATGCTACCCCTAGGCCATTGAGGCACATTCGTTCAACTTGTTTAAAGGGAGACCTTGCGTGTCTTGTAAGAAAAAATTATTTTTAAAAAATAAACAAACAGAAATGAAAATAACACATAAAAACAAATTTTTCTAAAAAGTGGTGGCATTTTAACTTAGCTAAACCAAGTAGACATGCAAAAGCATCTGTTTGGCCTGGTTGGCTCATGGTTTTGCTTTGCTGGGTTGTCGGCATGTCTGGCGACGATATTAGTTCGATAGTAGTATTAAAACGACGACGTGCAATGTAGAGAGCGAGAGTGTGTTACAGTTTAACATAAGACATGATCGGCTGTGGCGATAGCGTGGTGCTCTTGTGCACAGACCGCTGAAGCTGGTCTATTCGCACGGCCGCGAGTTTGAAACCCTGTTGTGGCATTATTTATTCTTTTTATTTATTTAATTATTTATATACCTACATTATGGCGTTGCTACGTCGCCGTTGCTGTGGTCTTGGCACAAACCGACATACATTGCTAGATCTTGCTCGGGGTTTACCCACCGTAATAGTGCTTTCACACTAATAAGTAAAGAACAGTTTCCGTCTCTGCAAAGTGATATGAAAAGAGGAATCCAGGCCATCGAAGGGACCCATTGATGCTATCGCGTCATGCCCTTAAAGGTGCACTGAAGAGGATTCTGAACTTGTCTTTTTGCCGCGGGAACTCGATCTACACGTTCCTAGCATTCTTAGAAACTGCAACTTATTGCCCTGTATGGCCGATTTCCCTAATTAAATCGAATTAACGTCCGGCTCCCGCCCTTTTTTTTTAATTCTGCCTTGTACGATGGGCGGAGTCGACCAACGCGTGAAGTTCCTTTCAGCCAGCTCCGTGGAGGCTTTGCTTTCGCTTTATTTTGTTTTTTAGGTTTCCATGAATAAATATTTTCATTCGCAGATAATATAGCCACAAAATAAGCCCGCAGAAATAAAAATACGCGTGGACTATTTGCTACTACGGACTACTACGTATTACTCCGCCGATGGCAGAGCGGCAAGCCGCCACGGGACTGGGTGAAAGGCACTCCACGCGTTGGTCGACTCCGCCCATCGTACGAGGCAGAGTTAAAAAAAAAGGGCGGGAGCCGGACGTTAATTCGATTTAATTTGGGAAATCGGCCATACAGGGCAATAAGTTGCAGTTTCTAAGAATGCTAGGAACGTGTAGATCGAGTTCCCGCGGCAAAAAGACAAGTTCAGATTCCTCTTCAGTGCACCTTTAAGGCAGAACTTAAAGGGCCTCAGAAAAAGGCCCTCAATAAAGTTGCAGTATGTCTGGGATGTTAAAGGATGCTGCTTTACCAATATCCTCCAGTAAGAATTATTCCAAAGTGTTTTGTGGAAGATGAGTTATGTGCAGTCAAAATTTTTACTGCCCTGTCTTCACGCCTTTCCCTCTCCTCTCAATTTTCACACACCAAAATGTTAGCGCTCATCTGCCGACCCCACCCACTCGGCCCCTCTCCTACCTCCGCCGGCTGTGCGCGGAGTGGCCATGGCTGTCGTAGCTGCGTGACATCCGAAACTTTAGCACGATGAACCAATGATAACCCCTGGCTGCTGACATCACTTGCACGGCATGATGTCGTATGCCACGTTTTTCGTGAGAGCCTGGCACCGCACGTCAACGCAAGGTGCGAAAATTTTATAGTAAATTTCCCGCTCACTTTTTAGGTCTCAAACATGGCATGACCGCCTGTGTTCTACATAGTACAAGCAGTTTAAAGCCAGGCTTGAATACCCCTTTGTGTTGTTCTTTAAATGTCTCCCGAATTTTCGATAATGATATGTGCTTTTGCTAGCCCATCTGTTCGGCTGCATCGGCTGCAAGTTTGCCAATTGCAATGGGTTGATGATACATCTGGTTGAGTTGAGCTAGTTGGTATTGAGTGGCTCCATTCCTGAGTGGTGCAGAGCAAAGCCTGTGGCTCAAGTGAAAGAGCGCTAGCCAAAGCACAATGATTCCTTTTGATGCTTGTGTGGAGAAGGCCCCATGTCTGCTGTCCACCTGTTTCAATAACATAGGAGTTGCACTAGCTGTGAGTTGCACTAGCTGTGCAACTCTGAGTGTTTCTTTTTCAACTCCAGTCCCGTTAGGTCATGGAAAGAGGCAATCAGGGAGAGCAACTGCTGTGAAGGGCTGCACCCTGGTGAATTGCCGCTAGCATGTTTGTTCAACATTGTTCTCACATCAGGATGTTAATTCGTCTCTGCCATCTCGGTTAGCTGCATTGGCCAAGCAACTTCCAGGGAAGTGGTAGTACTAGGTTTGCAACACACACTAAAGCAAATTCTTTGCAGCTATGAGGATTTGCGAGAGCTTGCCTGCCCAGCTTTGCGGGAATGCGCGCGCGTGCTGTGAGAATAATTGTAATTGTTGCTCTCTTTGGATTATACTTCGCCTTGGTGTTTACTCCAATATACACATGGACTAAAAAAGAATGCAGCTTGGCAATGTCTCTCTGAAAAGGGTGACACTCTTGCCAGTGAGATCTGCAACTAAGCTGTGAAAGGCGTCATTCATCTTTTCTTAACTCCACCAAAACAAAACACTGTGGAAAAAAAGAGGGAACACTTAAGCTCCGACTTAAGAATATGACGCGATAGCGTAATGGGTTAACTCCCATATATGCGGAATTGGTCGCTATCTACTTTACATTCATATATCCTCGGGAGTCCTCATACCCCTACTGGCGCAGTGGTGCAGCGGTTAAATGATGTGCCACTGCCCTGCGATGGCAGGTGCTGTCACTAGTGGGGCTTGCGTGACACAGGTTGCTCTTCCCTAGTGACCAATCATTGCTTTGACTGCCACCTGTCACGGTGGGCAGTTTGCTCACTATTCGATGGGCAACTGTCCCAAAGGTCATGTTGTACACATGGCGATACCCGGCTTTACCTCGCAGAGTGAGGCTATCACTTCAAAATACTGCCGGTAGAGAATCGTGAGGCGGGGGCATTTTGTATCAGAGATGTTTTGAGACTTTATTAAAACAAGTTTTTCAGAACCGCCTTAAAAGATGGGCAGCATTGATGGATTTGAATGCTTTTCAATGCAGAGCCCTAGCCTCCTTCCAGGCCTTGGGTGAACCAGCCAAAGACAAGGCAGCAGAAAAGGAAAGCTCTGTGGACTCTGACTTCGCTCCTTCTTGCGATGAAGGGGACGATCAGGAAGAAAGCGAAGAATGCAGCTCTGGAGACGAGGAGCCTGAGGTTTGTGACCCACCTTCCTTCTTTTCTGTGTGGTTTGTGGAAGTGAGTACGTGCTCCCAGCAGGCTTGTGCAGCTTTAATCAGAGTGCACAGGTTAGGTTTTCTTTAGGTTTATTGGGGTTTAACGTCCCAAAGCAACTCAGGCTGTGAGGGACGCTATAGTGAAGGGCTTCAGAAATTTCGACCACCTGGGGTTCTTTAATGTGCACTGACATCACACAGTACACGGGCCTGTAGAATTTCGCCTCCATCGAAATTCAGCCGCCGTGGCCGGGTTCGAACCAGCGTCTTTCGAGTCAGCAGCCGAACACCATAACACCACTGAGCCACCGCGGCGGCCAGAAGCACAGATATGCAGCCCCTGGGCAGCCCCTGGGCAGTGAACAGACTTGGACAAGTTGGTAAAAACAGTACTGCACCATAATGACTTGCATGATGAATACACTTTTTCCCCCGAACATCTCTGAGAGCTTGGGGGCGCATTCATTATGCAGGGTGAAATATTCAGGAAAAATTTGAAGCAATCAAAATGGGACAGAAAGTAGGCTGGTGGAATACAAACTTCACCTGATACAACCGCCATTGTAATTGAAGTAAAAAGCGCTTCTTAGCTTGGTTTCCATGCTCTAGAGCATAGCCATCAACTTTTGTCTTAAATCAACTTGTATTGCTCACTTAGCAGTCCATAATTCTATCCAAAAAGAGCACAACCTTCATTCATAATGAAGCCCAACCACTACGAGTTGCTTCAATCCTTTATGTGACACATTGAACAGAGAAATGCTTTGTGGTCAGGCGCGATTTCTGTTGGTTGTCGGATTCATAGCAGAACATTCTTATTGGCTGTTCATTTCGTCGAGTGAGGTGTACAGTAGGATCTCGATGACACAAAACTCATGGAGTCATGAAAAACATTGGTATCGTCCGAAATTCGTATCATACAAAACAAACTAAATCGAAATATGAAAGCACAGGAAGTGCAACAAAAATCTGTTTATGGCTTACGAGATTTATTTACAGTAGTGCTTGCGACGCGTATCGCATGACCAGCAGTCGGATATCGCCAATGTGCAGGCCGTGCACGACTGCTCACTCGCAGTGGTGGCAATCACTAACTTGCAGTGCGCACTGTGCAACTGGCAGGTGCAGCATCAGCAATTTATCAGCAATTTGTGGGGTGCACCCTAGCGCTTCACTGCTGTAGTAAATACGATATGAATGGCGATCACGGCGTCAATGATGTGCGAGCACCGCTTAGGGCACATTCACACTTGTGAATCACAGATGTTGCGCGACAAACTTTGGCCGATTCCTTGCGACTTTGGAGCGCTAGGAATTTGGGAAGAAGCGTAACGAATTGGTCAATCCCAGTCATTGCGACGCATGTGACTCGTAGTTGTGAATGCAACTTTAGTGCTTAAGGGTGCGGCCGTGATTTGTGCATTCGTATCATCAGTAGTAGTGTTCGGCACATCTGAAATTTCGCCAACCGTACACATTGCACTGCACGGGGACGCCCAGGAAGTGGAAGCGGAAGGGACGTACAGCCTTCAGGTGCTCAGAAGTGGTGTGCCTCTAAGTGAGCTACTATTGCTGCTTCTAAACCAACGAAAAGGGGCCAGAGTATAGATTCTAGGCCCTTTACAGGACTCGCTGGTTTTGTTACACCTCTAGAAACTTTATATCACAGTGTGGTAAAACTTGAATACAACGAAATTGAGAAAAGTATGCAGTTTTTTCTTAGAGCCAGGTTTTCGTTACATCCAGTTTTCATGTGAGTACTTGAAAGAACAATGGAGAACAGAATCGAAAATGAAAATAAATGCAGGAGAAATTGCCTACCAAATGTTCACAATAAACCCTTATTACTCGAATTCATAAACACGGAGTAACCATTCACGATTGTGTTGATAACATGGCTGTGGCAGCAGCTGCCATCATCTCCACAACGGCTCTCATGACGCAGCTATTAGAGGGGTGGAGATAGGGGGGTATTCTGAAGCAGCCGCCTCGTTCCGCATATCCCCTCTCTCGAGTCTACCCGGTTGGCATTGCCCCAGGAAATGGACTTGTGTCTCCGCCTCATGTCCTCATGCCACCTGCGCTTTCCTCTGTCGGCGCCGGAATCACAGTGCGAGCAATCGAATGACGATGATGGGCACACACGGCTCGTCCTATGACTTCTTTGCTACATTCTGCTGTCTTGAGTTGCTCTTGAACGTGGCTTGTTGTAGCGCAAAAGTGAAAGAGGCGCCGAGTACGCTGGAGCGTGGCTCATCGTGTTGACTCTGTTCTCGCGTTATGATCATAGACATTCTTCCCATGCCAGTTCATGTTTTATTGTCAAGAAACTTTCCCGTGGTTCACCTAAATTTCAAGTAACGCAGCAATTACTAACAAAGAGTTGGCGCAGCAAATTTATTATATCAAGGTCAACCACCACAATACCTTCGTTACATGGGGTTCACAAATGCACACACTTCAGTGGGGGTGGCTTGTTAAATCTAGGTTTAACAATATATTTTATGGACATGAGGTGCCCTTGTATCATAAGAATGCATTATGTCATCAAATGGAGGAAGAGGTCATGTGTAATTTAGGAAAAGAAAGTGAATGAAGTTAGGCGAATGTTACTTTAGTACAGCAACGAAACATGCTGTGCAGTTGGGTGCAAAAATTTTGTGGCATGCAGGTGTGTGGGAAAAAGTAACTATTGCTGCATTGCCTGCGCTGCTCACTTGGCTGGTATCCGATATAGTGATTGGTGGACAGTGGATGGTGGCCGCCATCTGACCGGAAGTGTAGCTCTGCCGACAGGTACCCGAGGCTGAGCCAGAAGACCCAATGCGGCGTGTGGCTGCCATCCTGCGCAAGGCATGGCACGGCAAGTACGAGGAACCACCCCTGGATCGGTCCACCGTGGACCCCGAGCTCGTGGCAAGCTGGGCAAAAACTCTCTCCGAAAGCCGCACCATTGTGTGCCCCAAGCCGGTATGCCCGTCTTTACTCTCAGAGCCTGCCAGAATGGTTTCACAGGTTTTCCAGCATTTCATTGCCACTTCACCGCAATGCTGTGGCCATTGCCTGGTGCTAACCTCAGCTGTGCTATATTCGCTGCAGTGAAATCCCTGTGTGCAGTAGACTTTTAGACCTTCAATAATTAATAGTGCTCTAAGGGGTAAGAAATGCATTGTCAGAAGTTTGCCTAAATATGGTTCAAGACGGAAAGAAGAAAGTTGGGAGACAGAACAAAGTATGGAAGAGAGAGGTGATGGCTCTTTTCATCTTAACTTGTTTTCTATGGCAGAGGCGGTTCTCCCAACCAGGTTCCTTCTGAACCACCTGTTCCCTCCTGTGCTTTCTATAGGAAGCATGCACATAGCACTGCTGTGCCATCTCTAGATGCTCCCCGTAACTGTGGGGGAGTGGCTCCTTGGGCCCATCATCTGCACTCCCACTCATCACTCTTGATAATTTTGACCAAGCTGTGCTGCTTGTAACGTGCCTCTCCATGGGGAGACCTCATAAAGGCTTAGCCTCTTTTCTAGTAGGTCTCCTAGCTGATATTGATGGCTGCCTAAAAACTTCTTTCATACACTTCGGACTTCCTGGCCCAGTTGTCCCCAAGGTTTCTGAATGGATGGTTGGCATGTGCAAGGCCAACGAGGAAGATAGATGCATCGCCAAAACGCCCCGCTGCTGTTTTCATCCTTCTACCTTGTTAGAACCAATGGATGGCTGTTTTTGACTGCCGTAGTACCCACCCAACTACGCCAGGAATTTGCAGTAGCCTGGGAAGTTCTCTTGCCAGTGGTTCAAGACATGCATTCTGCTAACAGATGCAGCTGCAGTTCTTGCTGATTTCATGATTGACACACCCTTCCTCACCTCTAGGCAGGTCTGCCATGTAACAGTAGTATATCACTACGGTGACGCTGACATGCCCTTTTAGAGGCTCTGAAACACCTTTGGACAAGAGCACGTCTACTTGCTCAACACCTGAGCCAAATAATACACCTCTACTCGCAGCAGAGAACCCATAGTCACGCACGAAAGCTGGCGAGCCCTTTCCGGCGACTTTTTCAAGCTCGCACCCTCCTCCGTCAGACTGTTCCTGTGTAAACCATTGAAGAGAGGGCTGTTGGTTAGATTCTTTCAGACATCAGGCAGCTACCACGGCTGCGGCCAATAAGCGACTTAGCTCCGACAGGTCAGGTAGCTCCGCCTCCGGCAGTGGGGCCAGTGGAGGAGCGCCAACCTTCCAGCATGCAAAAAGTGACGAGAGAAGAGGAAAAGGCGCAAAGACACTGAAATTAAAATTTTAACTGCAGATAACTCACCTTCTACGATGTCCGTCAAAAAAATTCTTGGTGGAAGGTATTCGTGAAGTCACATCATAGGCATACCGCAACTTTATGGCAGCCCCTTTCAGAGCCCCTTTAAGCAGAGGGACCATTGGTTGGAAGTATCAGTTTCAGGAGCTCAAAAAAATTAGGTCCTTCTGGCCACTTATGCTGTGAGCATTTGGTCCCTTGTGTAATGGCGTGCATGGCCTTTAAAAAGGGGTAAAAAGGGTTTTTAGAATGTTGGCTTGGCATCTGCGACCTGATTATTCACCCGTTGAATGGTGTGGGAATAGTACTTTTTCAGCACCAAGTGGAATACAAAAGTGCATTTTTACTGCTGAATTGAGTGTAAACAGGTAAAAACTGAATCGAATGCGAATTTTGAGAGTAGTATTACCGTATAAACATGTGTAAGGGCCGCGCTTTTTTTTTTTTTTTCCAAATTCAAGTGCAAATTTTTGGGGTGCGGCTCGTATACACGATGTGTGAATTTTTTTTTTTTTTTTCAGTAAAAACACACCAATCAGGGAATGAGTGGCATTTATTCTACATTCAGTCGTCACTCGCGGAGTCTTCAGACCCCGAGCTGGTGCTGTGCTCTGATGCATGCTCATTCCACAAGAAGTTCCACAACATGTCCGTTTTCAATGCAAAGCCATTGTTCCGCGCTTCCATCACATAGCAGAGCAGCTCTTCTTCCAGTTCATGGAACTTGCATGTCTTGCCTCGGAAAGCGTGCTTTTTGCAGCTTGTGTTCCTTATTGCACCCTTTTATCATTGTCAGACGCACTTCTTTTCTAAGTCGATTTTCCTGCCTGCTGCACGCTTGCCGCGTTCAAGAGCAAACTCATAGCCATGTAGCTTATTGAAGGGCTTGCCCATCGTGCTAAAATTGCAATGCTCGGTGGCAGCACAAGAAAGGCACAACTACGGTGAACTAACACGCTACCATAATTCCTGTGCCTTTGACAGCCGCAACGGCCACAAAAAGCTGGAGCTGGTGATACTGATGCCGATATGGATAGCGGGAGCTCGCGGCGGAGCAAAAAGTTGACAATGATGATGAGCCATGGCCTCGGGCGCCATCTGTGGGCAGCACCTGTAAGCTCTTTAGTGCGTGCACGGCCTCCGCGATCTAGTGCACCGTTGCTCGCAGCCAGAGCTGATCGTGGAGGCCACGACGCATACATTTGGAAGGCTATTCTTGCGTGGGTCATGGAAAGTTTGGGTGCGGCACTTACACAGTTCTTTTTTTTTTAATATTTCCTTCGGTAAAACAGGGTATGGCCCTACACGGGTGCTGTCCTTATGCGCATTTATATGGTATGTCATTTAATTTTTTATAAAGCAAGTTTTTATTCTGTTATGTAACCAATATGTAATATTTTTCTTGGACATCGTGGCAGCGTTTGCTAAATCTGGCTATGGCCTGCTACGTCACCCAATCTTGGAGGCCATGCTTGTTCATTATGAACACTGCCACATGACAGAAATACATCATGGCGCTCAACCCTTCGTCCCATGCAGAAGAATCGTGGCAGCATGTTTTGTGGTGCCGGAGTGGGCCCTGTTTTTGAAACAGTCATTGAAGAGCACTACAGCATTTGTTCAAACCAATTATTAAGGCGAAAGCCTTTAATGTCTCATCGTTGTAAGCAGCAGTTGTCGACAGAAATGTCACGCTTTTCAGTTGGTCGAAACGGTCGTGACGTCACAGTGCGCGAATTTCAAACGGGGCCAATTGTACTTTGGCTAGTAACCTGGCAACCAATTGAAGGGATGGTATAGTGATGCTCCAAGTAAGTGGGACTGAGCTTAGTTAATTGCTTAATTACCCAATTAGCCTAATTAACTTTTCTAGTTAGGCCATATAAATAAATAAAACCGAGTAAGAAATTGGTCGAGCTCGGGAATCGAACCCCGGTCTTCGGAGTGCGAGACGAGCATGCTAACCACTCCGCCATGCCAGCTCGATGGTTTGGAATGAACAAAGGCGCGTCTAGTGAATACTATGGTGTCTTCGCTCACTGCCATCCTCCTCCCTTCCCTTCCAGCGAGGTGTAGGTGTCCACCAAGATATGAGAGACAGATACATTTCCTTTCCTCAAAAACCAATTTACCGACGAGCGAAATGGGCGATGGGGTTCTATGGACTCCACGGCAGCGTTGCAAGACGCTGTCGCGTTCCACTCTTAGAGGTGAAGCTTAGCATCTTAACCACGCGTCAGTGGTTTCAGGTGTCCACCGAGATGACAGAGAATTACTGCGCCATTTCCTCAAAAACCGTTGCATTCATCGCGTGGAACGTGTTCCCCACCCGTTCCGTGGACTCCCTGGCAGCGCTACAACACGCTGTGGCATTCCACTCCTAAAGGCGAAGCTTAACCGTCATTAATGAGCAGTTAATTAGTATTCAGGCATTAATCAGTAATTACCCATTAATTAGTGATTTGTCATCACTTAGTAATTAGCACTCAATTACATGTGACGCCACCAGTGCCACAGAAGCAGTCAAAGTGGTCCGAAAAACGCTTTCGCCTCTACGCACTTTAGACAGCCAAAGTGCCTCTGAATTTTTTTTGTAAAGTGCGCAAAAACTTGAAAACATATTCGAATAGTTTCGAGCAATTTCAAACTTGCATTAATTTGATTTGTTCCCAAATAAGGATTTTTGATTCGCTGTTTGAAAATTTACAATAATTGCTCACCTCTAATCCCGTGGGAAACACCTCTGGGTGCATGCCTGTGATGCGAACTAGCACGCTTCAGTTCAGCATTTTGGCTTAGTTTGACAGTGTCTATCCTTGTGTGCAGGATTGCACAAAGAGGTTTCAGACCGTCCTAGGCCTGCAGTATCACTACAAGCGCTGTGGTAAGCCACAGCTGTACCGCTGCCTCAACTGTTCCACAGCTACCTTTGCCCGTGCCAACACAATGCTGAAGCACCTTCGCCTCTGCTACCCGGTGAGTAAAAAGCTCCACTGCTCTCTACATTCATGCACCAATAGGTACTTTGTGCATTGGCTTGCTGCATAATGGCAACATTTTTTTATTGCGTGTTTTTTTTTTACACCATCAGCTCTTATGACCAGACCATGCATGAGGCATGAAAAGAACTGTGATGTTATTGCTGCGTGTTCATTTGCTGTCATTTCTGCTCTTAGGGCAGGCTGGTGTAAAAGTTAAAGTGAATTCAAACCATGAAGCAGCAATTATCGCTTTTTGCACACCCTACATGACTTCAAGTCATCTTTTAATACCCTAGCCACTGTTTGGTTGTTGGGACGAAAACAAACTAATGTGAGTTTAGAAATTTCTTTACATATTATACCATTTGCCATCACACTGTCCGCACCCAGCTCTCATGGGATGGAAACAGGGGTGCTTTTTTATAATGTGTGGCTGAAATGTATGTAATAGATATAGTTCCTTTTGACAGCCAGATTAGTGGATGCGTTTGTATTACCTAAATGCATCCATTGCATGAGGTTTTCGATTATACGGTCGTTCGTCATGTTGTATATATAATCGGAGTTCTACTGTAAATTGGCGAGAAACGCAAACATTATCCGAGTCTTTAAAAAACTCACAGGATGGTTACCACTGCCTAATGCTAGCAATAGCTGTTGATTCATATCACGTTGTGAAGGTGTAGGTTGCGCAACCATGGGACGAACCACGAAGAAAAGACACAGAGACATACACAAGCGCTTGTGTGTGTCTCTGTGTCTTTTCTTCGTGGTTCGTCCCGTGGTTGCGCAACCTACACCTTCACAACATCATGTACCAACTAGGCCCAACCCAAGTTTTATTGAAGATTCATATCACGATGCGCAATGTTTGAAATTCGAGAGCTTGAGAGTTTCAACCCCGATCATACCCCTTCCCTTCCCTATATAGGGGCTGTAGCTGCAACCCCATGAGCCACATCACATGGTGTGGTCCACTGGGTGCGGTTCACACAGTTTGATGATGGACCACACCGGTTTGGTGGTGCACTGGGGATCACACTGCATATATTTACTCTAGGCCATATGCAAAGACAGTTATGAAATTATCGCATAAACACGTGTAAGGGCCGCACTTTTTTTTCCAGATTTGAGGGCCAATTTTCAGAGTGCTGCCCATGCACGTGATGTGCAAAAAAAATTTTTGTTATGTAAAAACACCAATCAGGGAATGAGCGACAATTATTCTACATTGAATTGTCACTCGTTGAGCCTTCCGGCTCCTAGCTGGTGCTGTGCTCTGGTGCACGCTCATCCCACAAGAAGTTGTGCAGTATGTTCTGTCACGCGTAGCCGTTGTTCAGCACTTCCATCATCACATATCAAAGCAGCTCTTCTTCCAGTTCGGGAAACTTGCATGGCTTGCGTCGGAAAGCACGCTCTTTGCAGCTTGTGTTCCTCATTGCACCCTTTTGGTTGCACCATCGTCAGACACACTTCTCGGCCACATCGAATTTCTTGCCCGCCGTACGCCTGCCGTGTTTGAGAGCAAACTCCCAGCCGTGTAGCTATTAAGGTGCTTGGCCATCATGCTAAAATTGCAACGCTCGGTGGCAGCACATGGAAGCCACAACTCCAATGCCATTGACAGCCACGAAAAGCGAGAGTGGGTGATACTGATGCCAATATAGATAGTGGGAGCTCGAGGCAGAGAAAAAAGTTGACGATGATGATGATGAGCCGTGGCACCTGGAAGCTCCTGTGCGCGTGCGCCGCCTCCGCAATCCAACAAACCTTTGCTCGCAGCCAGAGTTGATCATGAAGGCTATGGTGCATGCATTTAGAAGGTTATTGCCACGTGGGCCCCTTACACGGATGTTTTTTTTTTAAATATTTCTTTCGGAAAAAAAGGGTGCAGCCTGTACACGGGTGCAGCCCTTACGCGCCACTCACCTCCGACCGAAAGAAAGACTGCGCACCTCTCGCTACGTATATCCTGGCATAGCTGAGCTAAGCCACTGCCACTTTTTCTCATAATATGCTCCATGAACAGCAGACTGGGGGTGTATACTTGTGTATGTGTGTGTACTCATACAGCCACCACCAAAAGTTTGACAAGTGACTTTGGCAGCTTTGAACTTTAGTTCCTTCACATTCAGGGCGCACTGCTTGAATTTTAAGAGTGTAGTATTGTGTAATTGGTATGTTCACAGTTAGGCTGCCCGTATCTATTGTGGGCTGAGTGCAAAGATGACAATCCATTCAATTTTTTTTTTAACTAATATGCTGTTTTTCATAAGCTTTTGACTGCAAGTGTACGTGTGTGCACATGCATTTGCACACATGCATTTTGAAGGTTTGAAGGTTTTATTGAAAAAGAAGCACTAATGTGGGGTGCATAAATTAATTAGTACAGAAAGAGGTCCTAAAGCAGAAACTCTCAGGGAGCGCTCCTTTTATTAATTGTATATATGAAGCAGATAAAAATGTGGCAGATTACTACATAGGCGGAAGCCAGGTCTAGTGGGAATTAATAAGCACAACAAAAATTTTGTTAAGTGTGCCGAATTTTACAAACACATTTAAAAGCACTGTGAAAAAGAGAACACAATACTGTATAAATGTACTTAAGCAATAAAAACAGTACACAAGAAATACAGGGTTCATTGGCACGGATGGTAATTGAGGATAATTAAAAAGTACAAACTTTTTTTGCATGCAAAATTTTGCATGCTTCTGCCGGTGAATTTTGTTCGCTTGGATGATACAAAATTTTGGATGATACGAATTTTTGCACAACCCCATGAGATTCATGTCACTGATATTCTACTGTAGTAGGCAGCAGGGTGCTGACATTGAAATCCATGGTTCTTTGTTCAAGCTATTTTGGGCACAAAGACAGAAGCAAAGCACACAGTATATATTTTTCACCTAATTCTTGCTGGCAAGTCAATGTAATGCAGCTTCTAGATGGGAAGTGGGGAAGGAGGGCCATCTTGCTGCTTGAACAGGGTTTGAAGGGAAAGTTAAGCCTGAGGACGTTTTCTTCCCTGCCAGGAACGTCCCGAAGGAGATCCTGTGGAGAGCATCTGCATCCCATTCGATGACGACAGACACCGAAGGCTGTACCAGTCCTCATTGCTGCCATCTATGCGGCTGCCAGTCTTGCCATTTGGTGGGGCGAACACCCTGCTGCTTTGGTTGCAGCGGCGCATGCACCATCTGTAAGCACCTTCTCAGTCATGAAGAAAATTTTGAAGTTGGGTGCCTTTAAAGAGTATTAGTGCAAGTTTTGCCGCTTGCTGTTTGCATGGGCGTCCGCAGAACTTTTTGCAGGGGGGAGGGGGGCACCTGATGGCACCTGATGGCACCTGGTGGCTGGGGATGGAGAAGGCGGTAGGCTAGGACCAAAAAGGCACTACCGTATTTACTCGCACCCAATGGTTGGGGATGGAGGAGGTGGCAGGTTAGCACCAAAAAGGCACTACTGTATTTACTCGCACCCAATGGCTGGGGATGGAGGAGGTGGTAGGTTAGCACCGAAAAGGCACTACCACATTTACTTGCACCCAAATGGCTGGGGATGGAGGAGGTGGTAGGCTAGGACCAAAAAGGCACTGCCATATTTACTTGCACCCATTGGCTGGGGATGAAGGAGGTGGTAGGTTAGCACCAAAAAGACATTACCGTATTTACTTGCACCCAAATGGCTGGGGATGGAGGAGGTGGTAGGCTAGGACCAAAAAGGCACTGCCATATTTACTCGCACCCAATGGCTGGGGATGGAGGAGGTGGTAGGTTAGCACCAAAAAGGCACTACCGTATTTACTTGCATGATGATCGAACTTGCGTAATGATCACACCCCTAAATTTTGTTGGCAAAATTCATTTTTTTTTATTCCCCACGTAATGATCGCACCCCAAACTTGCCACTGCAATTTGTCATGTGCCAAGTCTAGCCGACGATGATTGTATTTGCCATCTGTATGACAGATGGCACGTGCAGATTTCAGCAAAACTTGTTGTTGGGCTAGTTGGTGAGCCATGATTTCAGAGGAACTTGCGCAAAAAAAGGGCAACGGACAAGAAAGAAGAAGGACGACACGGACAGAGGCACTGAACTTTCAACTTTATTTCCGAAAAACTATTGCAACATATTTATACTGTTTTCTGTCAGCAACAATGACGCACAAGCAGAGCAATGACTCAAGAACTAAAAGGTGTGGCAACAAGCGAGCAAAAACCTACCCAGCTCTTTACTATAACATATCAAGGAAAGAAATAAAGGAATGTGAAGAAGAACGGCCAACAAGGAACACGCTATAAATCAATGATGATAAAAACATGATCTTGAAAGCTAAAAATGATAAAAGGTATAAAAAGAATGTAAACAGTACAAAGAGTTGAAAGGCCAAATAGTAACATGAAAAAAATTTTGAAAGATAAAAAGACTGCTGAAGATTGAGGCGAAGTTATACATACAAATGAACTGATTTGATGTATTGAATGGGGCGCAGCACCCCTTTAAGTGGAGCTTGTCCTAATGGTGATCCTGCAATCACGCAATCACTTATCGCTCACTCAGCTGTGTTGGCAGCGTGTCAAGGATGCAATCCTGTGAAGGAAATGAGCAAGGAGGCAATGAAGCACACAGCTACTGCTGTGCTGTTACCTACTGTCAGTACATGTAAGCCATGTTGGAGAGGCTCAGGCGCAAGGTCAGCAAAGTTTTTTGCTGCATGTGGTAGGTGATGTCTGTTCGTGGCATTTTGCCGGTTCTTGTCGCATGAATGGCTAAGGTCTTATCTGTGACTCCAGCAGACTCGCCAGAAAACCTTTGAACATTTTCAGATCAATGCCCATAATTGGGGCAGTGAGCTTAGCTTGCTGTCATGTTTCAGAGACTCAACCCCTTAAACAACACAAATTATATTGCAAGGTTTGAAATACTCTAAGCATACATCAACATTCAGGGAGTCAAAAGAAAAGCACTTGCCCGATTTGAACATTTTTTTTTTTTCTCCTTTTAGCTGTGGTGCCTAGATTTTTTTTCGTGTGCAGATTTCCACCTGTCAGACATAAAGAAAACAATTTATTCAGCACACCACAGTAGTATGTAGAACCTAGAATTTGTGAACATTATTCATAATAATTTTTTATTATTCCTGAGTGGCTAAATTGACAGGATTTTTTCTTATCTTTTTATATTGTTAATGTGCCATTGACACAGGAAACAAGTGAAAATTGCAGGCTAGCTCATTGATAAGTTTTGCTTAGTGCCGCTATCACATTTTGTGACATCAGACGCCGGCCAGGTTTTAAAGCACTCGTTAAATCTCTTGTTTGCTCAGCGCTTGTGGTGTCTCTGCTCACTGGGGCCACTTTGCTTGGATGCAGGCTGGGCACCACCCAGTGTTGGGACAGGGTCCTCTACCCAGAGCTGATGCCCCAAGACTGGAAGCTTGCGGACGCTGTGTAAGTGACCAACGAGAGTGAGGGCGGTTCTCCCACTGTGCATGCGGCGTGATTCTGTCCTGCCAATGGTACCGGTCTCACAGGATCGATGGATATTGGATGTTAGGAGTGTCGCTGATGAAACAGGGTTGTGGTAGCTACTACCACGCTTGGTATTCTTTTCTTATATTTCTCTAACCAATCTTTCAAACTTCCCGGTATTGGTCAAAAATGTATAGAGAAATCCCCGAAGGTGGAGTAGATTTGTAATAAGGGAGTAATTACTATTGACATCCGCCCGAGCGCAGCCATACATCTACAAAAAGGAACGCTATACAGCCTTCTCAGAAACTTCGCAGTTGAAGAAAAATTCGCCCTGGTCCGAGGTTCGAACCCGGGACCACCGCTTCACCGGATCAGTCGCTCTATCGATATTATTTAGAAATTCACCCTTTTTTTTTTTTAAGTACCAATTCTATTGACTTTTACGCTTTTTTATGCTGAACTTGTATATTTACTTTCCCTGCCTTTAAGTCACCATGAAGCCACCAATCTTCCAACTGCTTTTTACTAATGTCTACCACAAATTCATTCACATTACCTCTGTCGTCTCGAAACCCTAGAACCCTGAACTCTAGAACTGTGCCTGCGTCAACATCTGGGTGGGGACTGCCACATTCTAGTTAAATACTATGCTCAGTTGTTTCTACAGGTTCCCACACACTGTCCATATGTCATCATCTAATTGCTTAAGGGGGACACTGCTTTGAAATCCCCCCTACCAAATAAAAATAGCCAAAAAATAGATTTTTTTTAGAATTGCTGTATCCGCTTGTGTGCCTCGTTTTTTTTATGCTGCCGCAAAGTTTCATTCACAAAAGTGTTTTGTGGACCGCGGCTGCTCTGCATTGCGGGGAGGGGTGCAACACTCAAACAATGGGCGTTTTTCTTCGTTACAGTTTTCTGCCTAGATACTTGCCTTGCAGAGCAGATTTTCTCATGACTGTTTTTCCTATTTTGACCCTGTTTTATTTGTATGCATGCACAGACCACCTTTCTGAACTGTTAGCCTAGCTGTCTTTGTAGACAGTTTTACTTTGGATCACACTGTTCATGGGGATGTGTCAGTTTCAGTTTGGAATAATTATTTCTGCGGTTAGTTGTAGCTCATGCAATCTATCTTCTGTCAACCTACTTTAGTACCCCGTTTTCAGTGTGTCCTACTATTTAGTTAATTTAGTTAGGGGGGGGTCCTACCCTGTGGTAGGACCCCCCCTCCTGCCACTCAAGTTTTCATAGATTTCTTTGGGGAAAAGAAGAGAAAGCCCCTTCATATATGCATAAATGTGGTGTTTTACTTTCAACGCCGTCACGCCAAGGAACGTTAGCAAGTGGAATAAGTAAGGGCCCAAAATACCTAACATTTTGCGAAGGTGCTGTTTACAGAATGAAAGCAGGGCTGCATAAGCTGCCAGGCCTGGATCACTCCCACCGCTCAGAGTATTGCTGCCTGTCGGTTCCACTCTGCAGGGCTTTGGAGTCTTACCTGCCCCGGTTCCGGGAATCGCCTGCTGTGCGGTGCCACGTCCACGGTTCCCGAGAGAAGCCAAACTGGCAGAGGCTGCCTCTGTTTGGCTGTCTGGAGGCAAACGCATGCCACGTGACCTTCTATCCAGGCGGAGCCATTTGGGCTTCGGCTTGGTGCCCCCAGCCTTTCGACAAGCGTTGCAAAGAAGTGAGTGGGTTGCTGAGCACTTTCTTGGCTCGAACAGTTTGTTCAAGACTGTGTGCAACACTAGTGTGCACCAGGCAGGCAAAGAAAAATTTGCTTTGCCTGGTGCAAATTTTTCAGCAGGTGATGTTTCTGCCATCCTTCTGCCACAGACACACGCATGACACCATAACGCAGCCGTGCCATGCCCGACCAGTGGGGGGAGGGGGGGGGGTGCTGTGCGCAACACAGTTAACGGTGCAGCCAATGGATGGCACTGCTGCGCTCGTATGGGAGTCTGAACACGGATTGCATAATCGCGGATGCAGGTGTTGGAGATTCTCATGGAGGAGTGGAGAGCTTTAGCGATGACTCTTGCATGGTGTGGTCACCTTACGTGTTGTAGGTATGCGAAGACTATAGGTAGGCATTGGACGTTTCGATTTAAACTGAAAAAAACAAAAAAATGGAAAAAGTTACATCGAACTCATTTCTTAAATTTGGTTTCAACTGAAAAAGGTCACTGCGCCTTGGCTAGCTTGCTATTAAGTAGGAATTACCCAATCAAAGGAGGAAATTAAAATGTATGCCAGCCAGGGGCTTGTTGAGGTGGTTGTACCTTTTGATTAGGCAATGCTGTCATGCATTTTGAGGCATTGGTCCACTACCTTACACGCCTGTGCATACCGAGTGGCTCTACATACCTCATCGCCAGGTATCGTTTGCTAGCATAGCGCTTTTCAGAGTCATTATCTATCCAGGCCAGTCATTTCATTATGTAGGTTCCCTCCACTGCATATAAGGACACTGACGCGAATTCATGCATAAATATCATGAAAAGATGTCATTTCCTGCCTACTGGGACTGTTAAGCGGCAGTTCAATCGCTGTAGTGAACACAAAGAATATGCAACGCCCTGTCATCCTCTTGCTCAAGCCCATGAGACATTTCAACGCCAATGTATAGCATTCCACCTTTAGGAAGTCAAATTCCACATGAAGTTTTGTCTGACGGTTGAATCATTTAACTTACATTACTTTCAGTATAGGCGATGACGTGTCCTTGAACGGGCACATGTGTAAATACGACCAGTTACACGTTTATTATTTTTAAATCGAATGCTTGAGCTGAGATGTCGCATCATATCACTGAAAAAGTAATTTGTCAGCAGTAAAAAATAATCGAAAAAAAAAAACCGAAACTGGGTTCTGAAATAGAAACTGAGAAAAGTGTGCCGGATTTTCCAAAAAATAAAAGCTGAAACGTCCAACCCCTAACTCTACACAAATATAGTTTCAATGCCTGCTCGCCACCATTATACTTTGCTGGTGGCGCCCGCTATGAGCCAAACCTAAAAGCCCACACCGGCACCTCTCGGCGCCATCTTAGGCTGTGGTTACAGCTTTGGTGCAGCAGCTGCTGCGCTGTGCTTTACGGTGTCTTTGATATGAGAATGCGGCTGGTTTTGTTTAAGTGAGCCAATAAACCGGATAATCTAAGTAAGATGTCGTCAGTAGCGACCAGCACAGCGCCAAAGGACAGTGCTCCACTTATTACCATGATGACCATGTTTTATCATTTGTGGAGCACATTTTTCAAGCTATGAATTGTAATTGTAATTGCAACTGCGGCCACAACCACACAGTGAAGGAATCGCATGCACAGCTACCTATCATACGATGCGGGCGTGATACGGCTCACCACACTGATATCACGCATCGGTATCACGCTGATCATTGCGCAGTGTGGCCTGTTTCATGTATATACTTCCCGATGGTTGCTGTCAACAGTTAAAAGTGGGCTATCTTCATATCGCATGAAAAAATTTCAAGAGCAGGTTACGTCACATGCGTATTGTTCACTGTTGTTTATGAGGTTTTTCTTTCCATCCCAGTGGACTTCCAGAAAACCTAGTGAAAGTGGCGTGAAAATCAAGTCAAATAGCAGTACTGCTAGTATTCAGAAATTTTTAGCAGTTTCAGATATTTGCACACCCCAGGCTAAAGGTGCTTTACCTGTCTTACGCGCAGAAGTCGAGCAACTCCGAGATGCCAGTGCACCAGGAGTGGGTGGCACTGGCGTGCTGCCCAGACCCAGATCGGCAGCACCCACTGACCGATGCCACACCAGAGCCCGGTCTGCTACAGTTCTGGAACCTGGGCTCCCTGCAACTGAACCGGTAAGGCACAGTGCTTTCCAGCTAGCATGCACTCGGCAAGAAACATCCTGCTGTGCAATACACATCTTTCTGCACTGTTGTAAATGTGTTAACTGTGTTTTATGATGGTGGTAACAGTGCGATCTTTTTCTTCTTGCCCGATTTCGAAGGTATCCTGTGCAGCACTCGACACGATACGCTCGGGCTATTTTGGCTGTTTTTCTTTTGCTGTATGGCAGTGACTAGTCTTTGCAAGTTGTGCCTGAGAAACGGGGCCTCTGCATGTTCTGAATGGACACTTACTTGAGTTTACACTCCGGCACTGTGCTTAAAGGGCAACTGCAGCACTTTTTTGAGAATTTCGCGATATTCAAGGATTCAAATCTATATAGGCTGTGGGCAAATCATGCCAAGTGTTTTTGCACTAGCGTTTAAAATAGTGACGGAATCGATGATTGGGGTACCAAGTCATGTCAGCATAAAAGGCAATGAAAGAGCAGATTTCTGCGCTGCCCAAGCTCGTGGCAAGCAAATTAAAAATGTAAATATGCCATATAAAGATTGCGTAAACTTAGTACATCTTAAAGCTCGAAAAAAATGGCAGTCCGTTTGGAACAATGAAATAAATAATAAACTACACTCTGTAAAGCCAGTCTTAGGAGAATTGAAGTCATGTGTGCACCAGGAACGTTTTAAGGAAGTCGTTATATGTCGTCTCCGTATAGGCTATACACACCTCACACACAACTTTCTGCTGACTAAACAAGAGAAACCAGTTTGTACATGTGGAGATGAACTGACGGTAAATCATATTTTATTTCAATGCTCTAGACTCTAAGGCCTCAGGAAAAAGTGCTTTTCGTTGTTTTAAATCAATCCATTCCTTTTCATCCCGTATTACTCATAGGTGATAATGCAATCGTCGATATGTCCTGTGTTTCTAAATTTTTAACAGAAGCAGGTTGTCTCAGCAAGCTATAAATCATGACCCAGTGATTCACGTGATGTCCCTCAGCCACTTTCTCATTCTTGAGAAAGAAGGCTGAGGTTTTTATTTGATTGGTTGAGATCCTCGACATCCTTGCCCAGCCAAGGATGGACGCAGAGGCTACCTGACCTTTTTAAAGTTTTTACCTTTAGCCATTTCTAAATCTCTTTTTCTCTGTTATTAGTAGGTAGTTAAACTTTTAGGCCCTTTACACCACTGATCGCCTTTCACATTTTTATTAAATCGCACAGAAATTATTGTACCTTGTGCTTGGCGCATGATGGCCTTAGTTGCCTATGTGCCATTAAACCCAACACAACACAACACAATACGTAATCGATGATTGAATTTTGTGCTTCTCCTCACTGCACCGGAGGAGTGCGGGGAAACTCAGTGTGACGTCACGGAAGGTATGATTTCAAATTACCGCTTTTGTCAGCCACACCCTGCCCTGACTCGGTAGAGGCTGCCAAACAACTCTCGGCCAGGTTCACCTTCGGTGGCGTTGGTTTTTTCCTTCAAAGCAGGCGTTTGTGCGTTGAAATGTACCGATACCTTCAATGACGTCATCATGGGCCCCCCCACTTGGCGTTGTGCGCTGCGGAGAAGCTTGAAGGGCATCCAGATTTTAATCGGCGATTGCTTCACTAGTTCAAGTACTAGCCCAAAAAGACTTCGCATGCTTTACCTGCAAGTTTCACACATTCGACCCTCTTAAGCTTGTTGATTTCTAAAACCTAAGCAGTTTCCCTTTAAGACTTCTGGTGTTTGCCATGAGTTGATTGTCTGAATTAGCTGATAAAAATGTCAACTGCCATCCCATTTGGGGAATCTGCCTGTAGGGGTCCCCGCCCGGACAGCCCGCTACCTCGGCTGGGCCTCTGCTTGGCCCATGACTTTGGCTTTGTGGCGCACCTGGACTGGTGCCCATCAGGTTGCTGGCAGGCGGAGGAAACCGGCAACTCCCCCCGGAGGCTAGGCCTGCTGGCGTTGGCCTGCGGAGACGGCTGTGCCCGCGTGCTCAGGTGGGAAGCCTATGTGCTCTTCCTCATCTTCTGTGCCAAGCACAAAAAATGCTGTAAATGTTGCTGGTCAGGAAGTTTTCATTGTTGCGAGAACAACATGCGACAAAGGATGTGGGTAACACTGCATTGCCATGCAGAGTCTTTACTTGTGAATTGGCTAATGAATTGTGAGCTCTCTTGTTTGCCTTGGACGGGTGTTGTTTTAACTGCCTTTCTTCAACCCTGCTCTCATCCTCCTGCTTTTTTGCACTTTTGTGTGTGTGCTAGTGTATTAGAGAGAAAGGGAAAGGGGGGAGGGCAGTTGGAAGTGTAGTCAGCTTTCGTTTATGTTTATTAAAGCACACTTATAAGGTTATTGACATGGAGACTTCTATAGACCGTTTACAGCGCACAGTTCTTCCGTTTGAGACCAGATGGCGCCACCGGTGCGCTCAGAACACGGCGTCATTACTTGCCTCGTAAGTCGCCGGCGTGTATGCCTCGACGCAGGAGTGGAAATGTGGAAAGAGAAAATACATTCTCTGTTGTGGATTGCAAGAATTGTGACAAACAGTTAAAGGGGTGGGATGCGATCGTTTGTGAGCTTCACGGAACCGAACTGTACAAGAACGTACTGCCCCTGTTCGCGCCCGTTCGCCGTGCATCTTTTCCGAACGGGCGAACGCAACACACATGCTCGCCAGCGCTAGACAGCGAATATAGAAGGAAATGTCTCGATCTTGGAAAATCAGCGAGGGTAAGTGCGCAACATAGCCACATGAACAAGCTGTCCCGCCACCGAAACGGCACAGAAAAAAAAAAAAAAAACGACTTACGCTCCTATACCGCTACTGCATATTGTGCAGTGCATAGCCGTGCGAGCGGACAACGCTTACTACTGTTGAACTTCGCTCCAAGTAGCGCGGTTTTCATGGACCACAATCGGAATAACGCATTTGTGTTACGGCAGCTGTGCTCTGTGCTCTGCGGTTGTCACTTCCTCGCGATCCATGTGAGACAGTCACTAGAAGTGACTCCGGTGATTACTTACAACCAACGAGACCTCGAGCATTTTCATGTCCGCATATCGAGCATGGAGCATACCACAATTTTATACTATCTGAGGCTGATATAATTGTGAACTTCTTGTAGTGAACGCTCTACCATGCGCGGAATCTTTGTAAACTATTGCATGCAAGCTTGTGACGGCTGCTTGATGCATGGTACTACTTACATGATTGGGTAACATTTGTTTGTTTATTTATTTTTGTCGCCTTCCTTTGTTTAGCAAACCAACAGAAAATATTTTAGGCTTCCTAAGCACCTTTAACAGGTTGTAAACAAATGAGTACGATGTGCATGTGAGCGTTTTAGAGCAGTCTCCGCATGCATATACACAATACGACAACGACTTGCGCAGCCGCAGGGTCATTAAACCTTGCTGTTTTAGATAAATACCAATAAAAAATATTAAGCAAAGCCTTCAGCGGCATTCAGGCGATCCACCCATTGCCTCGATCAGGCGGAGAGCTCAGCAGCTCTTCGCGACATGAAGCCCGATCACGTTTTCACGTCTAAAGTGATCAAATTAGGGTTTTCACATGTCCTTCGAAGCTTCGGACCAACCAAAGTGTCGTCTTCCCACTCCTTTACAACCGTATCAGCCGAAACACTGCCTGCGGGAACCGAAACATCAGACGCAGCAGCCTTCGCGACGAGGCGCGCGCCGAGCGGTCAGGAGGCGAGTAATGGCGGCGTGATCACGTGATCAAAGATGGCAGCCCCCATGATACGCCGCTGTAAAGCATGTATAGCACTACATGCAAACCCCACAACAAAATCTGTGGGACATGTGAAAAACTTCGTTGGTGTGGTAAATTTGTTGTGTTACTGGCCCATGACTGTCATTGTTGTCGCCAGAACAGTGGCAGATTGGATTAAATAGCAAGTGAAAAATATTTATTTTTCCAGATCCATCAGCTTTGGTTGCTTTTGTATTAGGATAGTGTGGCAGTGGAATACCTAGTTCCAGACGACGTCACAAGAGGGCGTGAGTGGGTTACCAAGTGCGGGTACGGCGGGAAGAAAGGGACAGTGCAATAAGTTTTCATTGGAGCCTGTGTGTTTTGCAGTTGTACATGCGTATCACCACCAAAACGTGACATGTCGTATCAAGTAGAAAACCAGCGGATAGGTCGCGTTCACAATACTACTACGCTTCTTCAATACTAAGTCGTATCAACATCTGTGCTGTGGCATGAATTTTGCATTTGGTTGGCAGCTGCAATCTGGTATTGTCGGCATATGCCGTGATTAAATTCATATTATTTGAGCTCTCACAGATGTGGCCCACTGATTTTTACATTCTGTGTGGCTGTTTCATTTGTCTGAAATATTATGCAAAGACAGCAGATTCAGCTGAAAAAATGTTCTATATGAGGTTCTAAATTATCAGTCAAATAACAGAAAGGGTCAATAGTTCTCTGCTCATTCTGGTGGTTGTGTGCAATCACTTGACTTAGGAAGTCAGTAAGTGCCATATCACCCTTGTGATACGGTGCTAGATTGAGACTCGAACACTATCGCGCATTATTCGTTGAATCTGTCGCATGGCGTTGATTTGTAACCAATTGGTGAATATGGACTTTGCAAGATTCTTTAGGTAGAGAGATGCGTTGCACGAGTTGCTCACTATTGCATGACATCAAAGGCAAACACGTTTCTGCTCTTAGATATATTGACATCCGTCTCCTCACGTTGTCAGTAAACAAGCCTGTCAGCAGGTGGTGCCAAAATTTTCCACCTTGTTCTCGGCATTTCTACATACTTATCACACCTCTGTTGGGAATGTATATTCTCCCCTTGCAGTGTCCCAGTTCCTGATGACCTGCATACGCCGGAGGACCAGCCACCGGTGTACACGGGTGGCAAGTGCCATGCCCATTTTCGCATTGCACCAGGTCCCCTGGGCACTGTTCCTTGCACCCGTGTGGCATGGGACATTGCTAGAGGACACCGGCGCATTGCCGCTGGATATGCTGATGGTTAGTCACTGCCTGTGTACCTCACGTCATACTCTCCTTTGGCAGCCTGTTTCGAGCGATGCCTTACAGGGCTTACGGTGTTGTGAGGTGGGTGAAATGCTGGTCACGGACCGCCCATTGGTCCTCCCGACCAGTGAATATGATTCAGCTTTGTGGTTCATCCGAGGAGGATGCTTGCCAATAAGAATGTGCCATCTTTGATGATTTGATCCCAAGGGGCATGGACATGAGCATGCTGGATTCATGGGTCCATCTGTGCAAATCAATAGAGTTTATGAAATATTTGACATAAGTGTTCATGCATGTGGTCTTTACTGGTTTGGTTACTACAAGCCACTTGATCGGTACCTCTGCTTCTGCAGTAGCTGTTGCCTCACTCTTTGACTTCCAGCCAATGTCATTTGGGTTCTAGGTCTCAAGTCATGAGGAAGTATAGAATCACTAGCATGTATACATGCATGACATGGACTTGCTTCGAACAAATACCCCAGGGAAGTTGTTCCTTTGACTCTGTTTTCTATTAATACGTAACCTATCCCACATCTTAACAGGGTTCCATGTCTTCACCAACTTTCAGCTCTTGAGTTACTAGCTTCTAAAACTTGGGGTGTGCAGATATTAAGTTTTTGAATATGAACGTAAAGAAAAAAATTCTGTCGAAGATCAAGTCGAATATCAAATATCTGTTTTGGGGGTCGAATTAACAAGTTCTTACTGTAGTTCATTTTATTGTCATGGGGTAGCGCAGCAGTCTGCAAACCTCAAAATCTTGGGCCAGTCAGCATTCCAGGTTTGAAAACATTATTCTAAGAGGAGTTTCTGTACTCGTACAAGTGAAGAGCTTTGGTGTTGTCTTCATTTGCTGCACTACTACTTGGCAGCAAAACATGCTTGGGCGCATTGTGTGCAGGGCAAGTGGGCGTCTTCTACATGGGCGAGCAGCCTTCCTCACTTTTGCCCTCGGACGGTGCTTACGAGCCGGTGTGGACATGGCAGGCTCACCAGGGTGCCATCATGGGCCTCAGGTGGACGCCACAGGGGCAGCTCTGCACAGCCTCCATTGACCACACCTCCCAAGTCTGGGATCTGGAGAGGCCCGGTGAGTCGATGGCTCTCACTTGGGATGGCTTTCAGCGGGAAACGTCGGTCCTAAGCGAAGCGTTTTCCAAGCAGGCAATCAAATCATTGGTGCTCATTGTAAGAGTTGTTGTAGCGTTTAAGCGAGTAAAGGTACAACTTATGAGCAAGAGAAGATAATATTTAAGATAAGGAGAGCCCAGCGTGCGTTTTATGCCGTGCAAACGAGCAGTACTGTTTTGTGAACAGCTATATAAACGTCATTGCGGGGCTGCAGTCATCCTAATCGGCGTATTCTTGGAGGAACTTCGCATTCGCACAGGAAATGCTAAATGGTGTACTAATATGTTGAAGCACTCATTTTATGAACACACGAGTTATTTGCCTGACAAGCAGCAGAAAAAAGCAAGCAGTAGCTTCGGGAGCCCAAGCAGTCGCGCGGCGCTCGGGCATATTGAAGACGGTGCAGCGGCTCTTTGAGTGTGGGCAATGGAACATTCAAGTCACATTGAGTTTTGCCAGTGGTTTGGTTTTTGCCAAAGGATTCTGCCAGCTGAACGGATGTATGTTTGACTAACACACGCATGTAGCTACGCAAGCAATGCATGCAGTGGGGAAGCTGGCTGTGGCATTCAGCAGTTTTCTATGCTCTTTTCGTGCTGCAAGCTTTACTGAAGTGCAACCTTGCTCTAATTGGAGTTTAATGATCGAGCCGATGAACATTGAGACAGAACTTGGTAGTCAGCTTTGGGACGCCACGGCGATGCCCTTCATGCTATGGCCACTCCTTTCATGCCACCGCTATGCCCTTCACTGCGCATATTGGTGAAGGCAGGCACGGCTTGTGCCACTTTATGCATGCAAGAGCACTTCAGTGGTAAAGAGACCACTCCCATAACATACAAATTAACTTGCTTTTAAGAGTAAATAATGCAGCCCAATCGATTTCTGTTTCCTCAACACTCAGAAGACAGGTACCATGAACAAGCCCACTTCCCTAAGGGTTAAAAACTCTCATACTGTGCTAAAGGCTTCCAAAAAGAAAACAGAAAATTCATTTTATTTCACTAAGGTAAAAAAAACTTTTTGAGCGACCACTGTCTACAGAGTGAATAAAAGCACCTTAATGCACTTCAACTCGGTGAGCAGCATGCAGCAGACGACGCAGGGTGAGTATGCTCTTGTGACATCGGCGATCAAAAGTTGCCAGTCCAGCAAGCTGTTCGCAAAAGAAATGAAAAAAATTCGTTTTAAAAATATCTGCTGTACCGGATGAACTGAAACTCTGGGGAATTGTAATTTGATATGTTGGGAATTAAATGCAGAAAGCAGTGTGTGTATCAGAATTGGCTGTCATGGCCCCTTGAAAGAACCCCCAGTGGTTGAAATTACCCGCAGCTCTCCACATCGGCTCAAGTGTTCATGACAAGAGAATGTAGCTAATTGAGCCAGTTTATGTTCTCTCCTCAGAAGGTGTTTCAGAGCCCCTTTAAAAAACTGCATGTGGTCTATATTATCCGGAGCCCTCCACTATGGCGTCCTTCATAGCCTGGGCTACTTTGGGACGTTAAACCCTAATAAACCATAATATACCTATACAATGCTAGCAGGTTGTTTTCTGCTGGGTGGAAGAAGTAGCAAGTAATGCTTGGCATTTTTTGCAGGCATTGCTCCCGTGTCTCTCTACGAGAAGCAGCCCAATCGGCAACTGGCTGTCTCCCCACACTGGAATGGCGTCTTCCTTGTCGGAGAGGAGTCAGTCGTGTGAGTTGGCTTCTACTATGCCACCTCCTTGCCTCGTCAACATCACAGGGAACATGCTGGATTTATAGAGCAGTTGATGCCTTAGTAGGCAGTGGACATTAAAACCTTGGATGCATGACAAAGCTTGAGAATTATTAAGCCTGTTGGTCTCATCAGTGGATGAATACGAGGTTGCGAGTTTATTCAATAATTTCTAGGTAATATTTTGAAAATATCAGCCTTTTGCAATGAGGTTTTGTTAATTCGAATGTCTGGTTTATTTGAACTCAAGCTCATGTTTTATTAATGTCAGTTGCATTAAAAAGGTTCCCATATATTCCGATACTACACAACTGAAGGTAATTTTTAGTCCCCTTGACTCGTTTGAGTGTGGAGTTCTAACACTGACTGCTACACTTTGCAAAACTGCAGGAGTGGGTCCGCGCACTCCGTCTACCGGGAAAATGGCTACTACGGCTTCATTCCCAGGTCGTTGACTGCCCACAATGCCACAGTCTGGGTGAGTTGCTGCACTGTTGCCTTGCGACCATAGTGGTACAATGCTATTCATGTCTGTGGTCCCCTTTGTTAATGTGCTGAACCACCAGACAGGCTTGCAATAATATGGCACCGTTTGTGTACAGACGTTCATTCTAGTTTTGAATGTTTCAAATGAATGGCACCATGAATGCAACATCAGCCACTGCCCCACAGAAGCAGTGACCCAATAGTACATCTCCACAGCCAGTTAAGGAAATGTTGCTAGGTGTAGTGAGCCATAACGAGGTTGTCTCTAGGAAAAGGATTGGAACAGCTGATAATATTTATGAACTGGCGTTGCAGCAATCAGCTGTTAAGCATTAAGTCACAAGTTCAACATACAGTAACAGCTACTGCATTTTTATATTTTTTGAAGTTTGCATAATTTAGTGCAGTAGAACCTCGCTATAGTAAACTCGGTTGTAGTAAAAACTCAGATATAGTAAAGTGAAGCTGCGGTCCCATTTCGCCTTCTGTAGACGACTGTACTTTTTTTTTTTCGGTTATAGTAAAGGCCTTTTTTTTTTTTAAAGAAACAGCTATAGTGAAGAGCACCCGGCCGTGGCGATGTACTTCCCGCGGAATGATGACATCGCGGCAAGTACAAAGTCAAGGATCACAAGACATACGATACTGAATGCGCTCTTTGAGGTGGCTTCACGACAAGGCTCCAGAGCCGCGAGGAGAAACCAACTTCTCGAAGCCCGTGAGGCAAAGCGCGGGGCGCGCACGGAAATAGTAAAGCTGGCTATGAACGTAGAAAGAGGGAAGCACGGGTTGCTGAGAAAGGAGAGACAGTGAAAGTGCAGTGGGAGTTAGACTAGGGAAGAAAAGCGCGTGCATACGTAGCACGGCAGCGCGAAGCAGTGGCAAGAAGCAGAGCTGCAATAGAACTGCATAGGCAGTTTCGCCACGCTTGACTTTGTCGCGCACGTTTCTTAACTACTGCCTCTTAAATGATGTTGAAGCCACAGGAGACGACCCCGTGATCATAGCAATCTTTGGTTTTCACATGGAATCAAACTCTCTCTATTTTTGTAGCCATGTTGTATTCGTGTAAATGGGGTACTTCCACAAGACATAAACGATGTCGAAAACGTCATAACATGTGATAACTGATAACAAATAATTGTCACTTAAAGGGATGATAAGAGCAAGATATGAGGTATTTCTAAGTGTTAGTTTTATAAAGCAACACTTTGTGCTTAGTAATCAGCCAGAGAGCATAGTCAGAGCCATGCCAACACCAACAAGTGATGTAGTAAAGACCGTGCTATAGTAAAGATTTTTGCTGGTCCAAGCTGCTTTACTATAGAGGGGTTCTGCTGTACAAAAGGGGCGTGCGTTAAAGTGCAGTGCGTTAATGTCTGTTTAAAATCCAAGATGCTTAAAAGTTATCCAGAACACCCACAGTATGGTGTGCAACTTTTGAACATAAAAACCTCATTGATTTATTTACATGTAACACTGTGTATCTTCGATCCGGGTTCCGGGATCCCGGAACCCAGGATCCGGGTTCGATCCCGACCACGGCGGCCGAATTTTGATGAAGGCGAAATTCTAGAGGCCCGTGTACTTTGCGATGTCAGTGCACGTTAAAGAACCCCAGGTGGTCGAAATTTCCGGAGCCCTTCACTACGGCGTCCCTCATAGCCTCAGTTGCTTTGGGACATTAAACCCCAACAAAACAAACAAACCAAACTGTGTATATGTTGTTTATCTTGAAGAATGGCTTGAATGCACTTGGCAGATGGCAGCAGGGCAGTCTGGCTGGCATTGCCTATGCTTGTTGTTGCCTACCAAGTGCGGCACTGAGTTTATGCTCTTGGACCTGTGACAGGATGTGACGGTGTCCCCTTGGAGTAACGTGGCGGCATCGTGTGATGCCTCCGGCTTGGTGTCCTCCATCATGCTACCGTCAATGTCACAGAATGTGGACCTGCTGAAGGATTACACCAAAGGACGCGTGGTATGGCAGCTTTTGATTCTTCCAGCATGGTCTTCTCTGCATGACCTGAAAGGACTACCGGTTTTGTGTGCTGCTTTTCCCGTGTTTTGAAGAGGCACTGGTTAGAAATCTTCAGCTGTTAGGTGAAGAATTGTGGAGTTCAGCCACTATTTTTTTGTTACTCCATTTGAAAGTTTACTGTGGACATATTCAACTATATCTTCTACGTCTTCTCTCGCTACTTGTTGCACCATTTTGCATAAGTGATTACATATGTCCTGTACATATATTACATGTGTAGGGTTCTTTCTTTAAGCGCTCTGATCACATGAAATGCACTTGTAGCAGTCACCGGACCTGCAGCTGGCCTTGCCTGTGAGTGCAGACAGTGTGTGCTAATTAGTATGTGAGTTGTTTTGAAGTCTGGGTCAACAAACGATCTGCAAAATGCAGTGCTTTGTTCAAAGAGGCATGCGCTGCTCCGATTGGAGCAGGCTTGCAGCACATATTTTGAGTATCTGAGGCATTGAGGAGGCACTGGTGTTACTGATGCTTTCCCCTTTCCCTAAGCCACACGGTTGTCTCCGACATGCTTCTGTTGCAGCCGGTGTACTGTGCATTGCTGGTGCCGCTGGAAAACAAGGACGAAAAAGAATCTCCACCTGTGGGTCCAACGCCAGGCCAATGCCACGCAGCTGCCCAGGAACGCTACGGCATCTCCTTCGAGGACACACCCCTGGTAAGTGGCTCCTGCACAATGAGACGCGCTCAGTGTGTTGAGCCCCTTTTTTTTGGTGCTTGCAAGTGAAGCTCTAGACCAGCGGTTCTCGGACTGGGCTCCATGGAAACCTTTGGTTGGTTCCTTGGGTCGTGGCCTCAAGGTAGAGTACCTGCCTCGGCTTCGGCAGGGAGTGGGTGCGACTCCCACTGCCAGCTGGGCCACCCACCAGTTTCTTCAAATAGGTGCAGCCGCCGCGGTGGCTCAGTGGTTATGGTGCTCGGCTGCTGACCCGAAAGACGCGAGTTCGATCCCGGCCGCGGCGGTTGAATTTCTTTTGAGGAGAAATTCTAGAGGCTCGTGTACTGTGCGATGTCAGTGCATGTTAAAGAACCCCAGGTGGTCAAAATTTCTGAAGCCCTCCTCTACGGCGTCTCTCATAGCCTTAGTCGCTTTGGGACGTTAAACCCCATAAACCATAAACCAATCAAATAGGTGCAAGGTTATACCCCGGCCTGGTGCTTGGCTTTCCAGTTTGGATGGCTTGGGAAAGGAGCCTGCGCCTTCGAGTCCTGTCGCTCTTGAGCTTTGAACAGGCACTTCTAAAGTCCCTGAAACTTATTAAAGTAATGCCGACCTTTGAAGAATGACAATTTAACGCCCACTAAGTGCATGAGTGGTCTCTCTAATTTCACAGATTCATTTCTCTTCGAGAACGAAACACAGCTTCACTATTTTGAACCGTCAACACAATGCCATGACTGGCAGTGATAAGCTCGCAGTCGAGCACGCTGATTCATTCCTCGCCTTCAAGAAACATATGCCAATGTCACGCAGTGAACACGCGTCGCATGCCACCGTCTCATAGCCAGTCATAGTCCGGGCCACACCTGATTAACTGCAAATAACGTACTGGAATGGCCGCCTAAAGGTGCTGACATCAACATCATCAAGAGCGTGTGGGGCTTAATGAAGCGTAACTTGGCGCGACGTGCCCTTCAAATCCAGAGCAGAGACGCTTTATGGGTAGCTCTAAAAGAAGAGTGGGAACATCTGAGATCCGATGCAGACGTGGTTGAAAACCTGTACGCATCTCTGCCAGCAAGACTGCAAGACATCCACGCTGCAAACCGCGGATTTTCTCGCCACTGATCACATTTACTTTATATACTGGCGGCAGTCAAGCTGATTGCTTTAGCCATCTCAATTTTTTTTTTTGCATGTGGAGCTATAGTGCTGCCTTGCCGTTTATTTTTTCATTTTCAGCCTAGAAGATTTGCGAAACTGCAGGTGGTGCTGAAAATTCAAATATGTTCGTTGGCGTCAAAGATATATGAAGAAAATCTTCAAAAGTTGTGACTGCTGAGAGCATATCGCGAGGCGATTCCATCAGCACGCGGGTAGCACATCCTGGTTCATCATATTCCGTTCCCATCTTGGTTCTGTTCTATAATTATAAGTGGTTGCGGATGTGTTACGGTATAAATACTGTTCAACAACATTTTTTTACTTCTGAAATGAATTGACGCTATGAACAGCTCGCCGGACGATGGCTGCGGATGGAGTACAGCTACACAGGTTTCATGAGCAATTCTTCCACTACAGCTGAGCACGCAAGGCCAGATACTGATGTCAACGACGGAGACAGTCGGCTTATAGTACAAGCTCCACAACAGATACAGTGGGAGACCACCATTGAAGAATAAAAAGCGGGAAGTTTATCAAAGAAAAAGCCTGTTTTTGTATATCATAATCGGTCTAAACATATTAATTTCCTGCCATTTTTTCGCTCCTCAGTGAAAGAGCGAGGACGCAGAAGCAAAACAAGTTCCCTGACAGGGACACCGTTGGTATATAGAAGAGATGCGTATAACCGCCTAGGCGCGAAATGATTCGCTCCTTTTCCGAAGCTGAACGCAACGTCTTTGAACGCAAAGTGGACAGCTGTCCGGCAAGGCAACCACAAACACATCCGAGTACAGGCAGATAATCACAGATGCCGACTTTATGCCGAGTATATGGCGCGTCCAAGAGCAGCGCGGTGCCTGAAATCGAGGGAACGGTGCAAGAACATTTCGCTGAATCTCTACAGTCTTGACTACCCATATGACGACATGTGATCAAACCCACGCGTTGGGCGCTTATATTCTGACATTGTGACAAAATACTCCTTCTCGTAACGAATTTGTGAGCGCCGAGGGAGGAGCCCAAGCACCGGAAACACAAACCCCATAGCTGGAGCATACTGCATAGCATTGCATGAAATACTCGCAGAAGCTTCAGCAACACGTGCCAACTCCCCAACACACGACCGACTTTACCTGCTTTACCTGCGCGAAAGCACTAAACCTATTCATTAATACAAAACTAGAGATGGCGACATAGCAATAACGGAGCAATAAAAACCCTTTAGAATTACAGGCAGAGAATGCGTCCTGAAATCGTATTCGAGTGTACTAAATTTCCAGAAAGTTGAACAAGAATGCTATAAATATAGCACGTCACAACTCAAAGTGAGTACTCAAAGAGTCGCAACAAAGCTTAGGTGAAGGTAAATGCATTATATCATACGCCAGGAAGCCAAAATTTGGGAGAAGCAGATGAAATCCAATTAAATACGGCCGCTATCAGCGCGCATCACTTTCCGCAAATGGTCGTCTGCTGTGCGACGCTC
Organism: Amblyomma mixtum; assembly: GCF_055824585.1. Taxonomy (NCBI): domain Eukaryota; kingdom Metazoa; phylum Arthropoda; class Arachnida; order Ixodida; family Ixodidae; genus Amblyomma; species Amblyomma mixtum. The sequence continues at coordinate 179,821,488 of NC_143012.1, read as the reverse complement.
TGCACCGCAGCCGAATGCGAAAATCTCGAACAGCGAAGCGTGAAGGCGCGTGCCGCACTATCTTTTTCACTGTTTTGTTATCGTGGAGAGCGAGAGAGAGAGGGAGCGTCACCCCCTTTCAGCGCATACCCTCGCAACCCGAGTGCGGCGAGACACGCGTGCGATAACAGCGCCCCAATAGCGGAGAGCAGCTGCCCTGCGGCTGCCCGGAGCGACCTGGGATTTTTTGACCACCCCTGTACATAGATACAACAATGGCTTGACACAGTTTACAGAAAAATTGGTTCACACCCTTTTATCCTTTCCATTTATCTGTTTGTTTCCTTTTGGGTTGATCCCTTATGCTTTTGCAGCTTGTCTTGCTAGTTGTCTTTGGTCTGCTGTGTAGATAGTCAGTGATTCAGACTTTCAATACCAAGCCTTGGCATACTCAGGCGTGTGATTGAGGCGACGATCGTGCTTCCCTTTCCTTGCAGCATCGAGAGGGCCACGCTCTTCATCAGGCTGCGGATCGTGTGTCATCAAGGAGCAACTCCTGTTCCAGTGGCAGCAACCTGTACCATCTCAACTCCATCAACACGGTGAGTGCCACCGGTCAGATGTGGATGTGCTGCCTGCTATTGGTGCAGGCACAGCAGGACTGAAGCATGCTGCAAAAAATGCATTGCATCTGCACCGGGTAGCGATCAGTGTGCCTTATATGTTAACAGTCCTACATTCACATGCAAATTCTGTTAGGTTGCCAGCGCTTTGCTTTGCTTATACGGTTCAACATGCTTTGCTAGTGAGTGGACTCGGGCATTTTCGGGATTGTACCTGGTCGAGGGTGGGTTTTGTTGCAGGTAAAGGAAATAAAAACAGAAAACCATGTTCTTTCGAATATGTTGGATGAGATTCCGATTTCAACATGTTGGTATACTTTCCTGTGCGAGATCCCTGTGCTGAAACCTTGGTTGTTGTAATTATAACTATGTGGAAACAGAATGTGCTATGAATGCAATTTTTAACCTTGAGAGACGAATTGAGACAGTGTAGTGATGTTACAGACATCCTCACAACATGCAGATTTGAGATGTGGTTACGGTTTTTCTGAACTGTTGTCTGGTTTAGACCAGGAGTCATGTAATTGTGCAGATTTCTTGAAGCAGGATTCCTTGAAGCCTTTCATCTGGGTAATGCTTTATCTGACATTGAAGGAATTAGTGATAGGTGCGCGATGTTATGGTTGGATGGTTCACTATAGGCATGCAATGCAATCTCTTCCATAATGACCCACTACAAAGACAAGCACAGGGTCCTGTGATTGAAGGGAAGGAGGATGGGTAAATGTCATCTTATGAGCATTCCACGCCCCTCTTTCTGTGCCACGCGGCCACTTTCTTATGCAGACAAGGGTTAAAGCTTTTCTCAGCACAGGTTAATGTCCTGTTGTTGACGGTGCAAAGACACAGCACGTGAGGTGCACTGAATGCGCCTTCAAACCAGGCATTTGATCGCAGTGGCTTCTGTCTTCTGATCGGTAAAACTTCGCCGGCAGAAAAAAAAATAATGCCGATGATTACGTTATTTCCTAATGCGAAATTTGAGCGCAGCTCATCAGCTGTTTCAGCTTTTCGATAGATTGAGGCAAAGAATTCGAACAAGACATGTATGTACAATTACAGAGAGCTTTTTATTTTTCAGACATATTCCTTCTTCAAGAAACATTCCACTAACAGTAAAGTTACACCTGAAAGAGTTTACAATACAAAAGAATTATTGCCCTTAAAGTGAGCTACCACAAGAAAGAGAGGCAAACAAACAAAACACAATTTGTTCACCAAAGCTTAAATGGCGGCTCAGGTGGTCAACGCCCTTCTTATATAGACTCGCTCCACGTCTGTCTGTTCTTCGCGCCAAGGCAGGCGTACACACATACACACAGTCTCGGTTGTGCAGTCTGCTTCACCTTCTCGTGCTGGGCGCATGTCCTCATAGGTCAAAGGCCGAGAGTAGTTTCGAGGAGCATCTAGAACTTGCCGCCACCGTCGCGCGAGTGAAGAGGTGAAGGGCTCTTAGCACACCCAAGGCTGCGCCCTCTCCGTCAACATCGCATAGAAACGACTTGGACAGTGTAGAACAATCGGCAGCAATCCCCCCGCGCGTTGTGGCGGCGAGCGGTGGGAGAGGGGGCAGCCACACACACAAGGCTAGTCGCTCTCCAGGGGTTCCTTCTCCCCCCGTTTTATGACGCGCGCCAGCAAGAGCCGTCCACACAGCGCTGTTTTTTTTGTTTTGTTTTGTTTCTTGCTAAGGAGGGGAGGATGTGCTTTTACCCCCTCCTGGTTAAAACAGACAACACCGACGGCGATGCCGTGAAACGCAGAAACGGGCGCCTAAGAGCTGCGCTCTGAAAAAACATGCATAAACTATCTCGTTGCTGTAGCAACTCGGTGCTATCGTATGGCACTTGTTTTCTTGTGTTTGGCCAGCCAGCCACCGTCCAGCAGAACCATGCCGCACGCGTGTACTAAGCGGGCGCTAGACAAGGCATGCAGTAACCAAGGCAAGGGACGGCAGCAAGCGATCGGATGAACAAACGAAAGAATGAAAGGATGTGAGGCTTGAGTTGCTTTCCCATCAAGGCACCAGTTCTTGCCCATGCGACAGATTCAGAGAAGGCGCGAAAATGGGCCGTTTAATGGAGAGTCATCTCGTGGCGCCTAGTGCAACTAGGGGACATTATCTTTTACAGCACGAGCCAGTGTGTCCCCACCCATATATCTTATGCCATGGTGTAGTTCAAAAGCCTTTGAGGTTGATTTGTAGAACATAAAGCCTGGAGATCACGTGGCGTGATTGTGCTTTTCCAGTTTCAATTGCTCATGGATATAATATTTCTTAATTGGATACTTATTCATGTTTTTTTTTCCTAGCTGTAATTCTATTTAAACAAAAACTTGCACATAGTATTTGGTCACCTTTACTGCATAGCTTCAAGCGCACTTTTCTGACTTCAGTCCTCATATGTATCGATCCTTGACAGTGTGCACAGGTTAGTTGAAGCAGTGGGAGCTGTAATGTTGGCTTGCTTGCCCATTATGGCAGAAAGCATGTGGAATGCTGCAGCTGCATGGAACACATTTTTTTTTTTTACTTCGAATTTTTAACTGATTTTTTTCATGTGTAAATGCATCTCTTGCTGCTGAACAAATGTAAATGGAGCCATGAAAAGCAAACAATCGATATTTTTACCAGGAACAAAAAGGATGGAATTGTCCTCTGTGCCTCTTTAAGGAGAGTTTTGCTCAGCTGGTAGCAAAAAGTGAACTGAGACTTGTGTGAGACTTTAGTTGGTGCTGTCTGATTCGGCCGGTTATGTGCAGGTGTGCTGGAGCCCCAACTACACCAGCGCCACCTGGCTGCTGTCAGCAGGGCAGGCTGGCGTGGCCCGGCTCACATGGTTTGGACTTTGCGGTGGTCGTTTGGAAAAATGCCGCTCCGTCTCCTGACACGGCAGCCAAGGACTCTCGCCGTGGCCTTCACAACAGTGGTGTAGAGACCAGTGCAGGCTATTATGTAATATAAAGAAGCAACAAGAATGAAGCACTGTTGCATTGCTAAAATGATCACTCAGTTCCTTCAACTGTGGCTGAGCTGGTGGCTGAGATGTGGTGGTCTACAACAACTCTTGAGAGCTCATGGATGTGCTTGTTCAAGAGCCACACTCAAAGCCTTGCAGTTTGGCTTTGAACATGAAACTGCCGACGGGGAGAGACTGACTGCCCCGAGCCAACTGCTGCGTGCTGGCAAATTTGACTGTGACAGGGCCGTGGTTTTTTTTTTTTTAACTGACAGCGACTGCACACTAGTTCTGTTGATGCACAAAAGGCCCCCATCACCCGAGCCCCAACGACTGTCAAGCCAACAAAGGCCGGTTCCTGTTGCCAACATGCAATGCGAGGACCTTCATCAAAGCATCTGGGGCACATTGTCGCCATAAAACATGGCTTCTAGAGAGCATCACTAGGGTTTTCATTGCAACTGTAGTGGTGGTTTCTTTCTGCGAAATGCCTGATGTAAATTTATACATTTGTCTTGATCAGACAATGTTCAATGACAAGTGCAGTGTGTGTCGCGTTTGGCTGTGCACAGGTGTGTTTGCATGTAATGCTTCCCACTTGAGCAGGTCAGACAGGAGACTGTCACTGTGTGGGGCCAAGCCCAAGTGGGATTACACTGCACTTTTGTGAACCGGTGCAAAGTACACAGCTGCTTGTGAATCATGCAGTTCTGTCGTCAGGGTTACTGCCACGTCTCCCGTCTTGCTCCTGTTGGCTGCACAGTATGCATGAGCTGTGATGCAAATGAAGATAGATTGTGGTTGTGCAAATTGCACTTGCAAAATAAAATCTAGCAGCATTCACCCAAAGTGATAACCAGGAAAGTATTTGCTGTTACCAATTCACTCATCCTTTCTCGTCAAGGTTTATGGGTTTGCGTTTCACTACAGCTGGCCCCCAAAAAGATGACAGCCATGGTTCGGGATGAGAACCACAGTTTGATTGATGTCATGCTTAAAGCTGGTACAAGACTTGTATTCCTCATGTTACAAAGAATGTGTTTAAACACTGATTGCATGCGTTTTTTTTTTTTGTTGTTGAACCAGAGATCATACTACTACTGGTAGAAGTACTATATTAGTGTTGGTGCAAAACCATCGATCGGTGGAAATCAGTTTGCATTCATGTGTACACGGGCACTGCACTATTGTACTTTATATGCCATGTGGACGAATTTGGCAAGAAGTTGCTCACTTCAAAGTAAAGCAGAAAAGATTTTGCAAATTGTAAGAAGGCGATAAGCACGCTGATGTGACTTCTTGCAGCCAATTTACAGTAAAAGCTCGTTAATTCGACACTGACGGGACCGCGAAAAATTGTCGAAGTATCCGAATGTCGAATTATCGAATGAACAACAAAAAACAATGTTTGCCGCAACAGGACGTATACCTTTAGTTGGCAAGGAAATCTGTAATCACCGTCCGCTTTTTCGAGCGAATTTGAGCGACTACGATAGCTCTAACAGCTGCCAGGTGCTCCGCGGCACACGCGCCGTCAGGGATTTGTTCACAGAAGTCCTCCCGCACGGACAAGGCTTCTGCGGCTTCTTTCACCGTGCACTTGGCATTTGGTGCAACTGCTCACAATCGTAAATCGTCGTCGTTGTCAGCGCCTGTCACTTCAATTATTTCATCCTCGGTCAGCTGACAGGACACGAAGGCGAGGCGGCGCGCAGGCCCTGCGCGCTACCCACCGGAAAGCAGCGCGGGGAGGAGGTGAAGGGAGCGCCGCTCCCCGCTTATCTGTTTTTTCAACCAGCGTCCACGGGGACGGCGTTGTTGCTGGGACGCACGTCTTATCTTTCCTCTGATCTTTTAACTCTCCTCTTATCTGCACGGGGACTGTGGACGGGTGTCTTATCTTTTCTCTATCTTTTTCTCTGATCTTTTAACTCTCCTCTATCTGCACATGGCAGCGGTGGTGGCTGAGCCAGTAGGCAATCCCTTGCGATTTCCTTTCTCCCTTCTCTCAGTCGCAACAAAACAGCAACAAGTAGCGCAGTAAACACGCTGACAAAGCGCGCATTTACCAAAAAAAGGCGCCGTAAATAACCGTGATAGGGACTGCTGGGACACAACAAAGCACAAAAAAAAAAAAAATCTCTGCCTCTCCCGTAACCGAGAGTAGAGTAAGCATGAAAGGTTTACGGGCCTAATGTCATCTCGGTGGACACCCGAACCGCACCGTACAGGAAGGGAGGAACGCCACCACCCGTTCAGCGCGATGCCTTGTCATTTGAACGCAAGGTTTTTTGAGGAAAGGAAATGGCGCAGTAATTCTCTGCCATCTCGGTGGACACCCGAACCGCACCGTAAAGGAAGGGAGGAACGCCACCACCCGTTCGGCACGATGCCTTACCCTTTGAACGCAGCGCTTCTCCCCCGGATCACGTACGACAACGAAGTGCAACATGCAATTTATGTGGTTTTTGCACGCGTTATTAGAAATCGGAAATTATAATTCCGTGCGTTATCAAACCCACAGCTCCACTGATATCTTGATAAACATTGAGAAGGCACTGGCAGCAGTTATTTTTTGTCTCGTTTGGAGACCAACCAGCGCTTGCATGCCGGTCGCGTAGGAGGGCTTACGGAGTCTCGTTAAATCTCGCTAAGTCTCGTACGGTGCCCGGATGTTCTCGTTTCAGAGCCCGGATGACTGGAATTCAGTGCCCGGATGAGTGGATTTCAGTGCCCGGATGACTGGATTTCAGTGCCCGGATGACTGGAATTCAGTGCCCGGATGACTGGATTTCAGTGCCCGGATGACTGGATTTCAGTGCCCGGATATCTGGATTTCAGTGCCCGGATGATGGCTCTCGGTCTCGGCGTGACGTCACCACACTGCCGACAACGGGGGCTAAAAGCATTTCATGCTTAAAAAAGACGCCAGCCGCTTCGGCCGCCGCTAACTCGCTTCCTCGGATGGATGGACGGATGAATGGATGATATGACCATAGGGATGGCCTATCAGCCGTACAGTAGCGCCGCTCATGGCAGTGTTTTTTTCTTTTTGCTCTCGGCACACCGGCTTGGCGGGCTGCGGAGTGAAGTCGAATTAACCGACGCACGGCAGAATTTGTTCGAATTAACGAGAGTTTCGCCCCATAGACTCCTATGTATAATTGTAGGGACCTCGCGCGCGCGTCGAATTATCCGATTTGCCGAATTAACGGGGGTCGAATTAACGAGCTTTCACTGTATTTCATTCCTAGCTCGGGTCACACCAACATGACAAACTGGTCACAAGTCACAGCAGCATGAAACATGATCAGTCTGAACTTGTCCTGCCCTGCTCTCAGAGATGACCAAGCCCTGCACTCATGTTATAAAAAAAAAAGCGGACTTTGTTTCTCGTATCATGCGACATTGTTATCACCACCATGTGTAGCTTGCTAAAAACTCCAAACCCAGAATTCTCTGTAATGTGTGGCTTCCTGTCTACTTGTATATCACAGGTGGTTGTGTAATTGGGAAGTGCCTTGGTGATGTGTGTTTAAAATGTAGCAGGACAGATGACTTTGAAAGAGTTGTGGGGGTGGCACCTTGGAGAGCTGATAAGTAGGGATGTGGTAATATTTGTATTCGTATTCAAGAATTTGTGAATATTAAAAAATTCCTGAATATATAATTTTCACTTATTCGCAAGCAATCATATACTGCGCCGATGCTCATAAATTCGACCATGGCAAAACCGCATTATCTGCGCAAATTATCTGACGGTCGAGTTTAAAGTACCTGGAGAACAATACAAATGTGTCCTCTTAGCTTTCTTCTCCAGAATTTATTGCGTAGACCGATTGCATTCGAACGCTGCTAGGCTTGACCTCATGCCAAATTTTGCCAGTGGACTTTCCGACATATTACACCTGACCAGAACAAGATGGCCGACCACCAACCTCGAACAATCACAACGAGAAAGTGCACTGCCTTTTCTGTGATCCTTCCATAATGTGTTATATACTTAGCCCTCACCCATGTCATTTGTCCTGTCGCCTTCATAACTCTCCCAGCACAAGTATGCCATCTCGTTTTTGCCAGCTATGATATGCGGGAAGCCCACTTGCAGAAATTTGCATCAGGCTTCTGCAGGGGCAAGTTGTGTTATCACAGCAGGGCAAACAATTGTGTAAAAATCCCTCTTATTGCATGGTGCATTGTAACCCGCGCATCTCATAAATATGCTTAACGGGAGGCGTGACGATGATTGGAGGGCCCCTGTCGCCAGGCCGAAAAATAGCCTTGTCATGGAGTTTTAGTTTCAAAGCTTCACCAGCCCATGGTGACGGCAGCAGTTTCGACCACCTGGGGTTCTTTAACGTGTACTGACATTGCAAAGTACACAGGCCTCTAGAATTTAGCCTCCATCGAAATTCGACTGCCGCTGTCAGGATTGAACCCACGACTTTCGGGTCAGCAGCTGAGCGCCATAACCACCGAGCCATCGTGGCAGCGTGCACATTAAAGGGAAACTAAAGTGAAATACTGAGTCTAGCTAGAATCAGAGATAAGTGTGGTGAGGTAATAAACATGTCATGATTACCAAGAACAGAACTTGGGTGAGGCGGAAAATTATGCAGAGGACATAGCTCGCTTACTGCAAAAATTTAGTCATGGGCATTATTTTCAGGCCACAATCGTTTCACTGCTTTCTCGTGCAACATTATGCTGACAGGCAAGTACCATTGAAATAGGACGAAAGCAGTATGGAGATTAGTATGCAAAGTAAACTGTTTGCTTCACATGTTACGGTCTAAACCGTGTAACACCGTCATGTGCATGAAGTTCAGAAGCACATGCTTGCAGGGTAATTTGCAGTCTTGCTGAATGGGGAAGCTGCCTTTTCTTGGAAGGATGGTGAGTAGGACAGAAGTTGGCATACGGAATGGTGGTACCATCTGTCGATTAGAATTGCAACAAAGGGCCTGTCTGATTTCTGCATCAACTACTTTCATTTTGTCTGCCTTGCCACGAAGCCAAAATATTCTGCATCGCAAAAATGATGTCGCATCCCCCAAACTGTGTGAGAGTGTTTATAGAAGAAGATTTAGGGGCCTCAGTATGTGATTTTCTTAACAGAATCATCTTTGTGCACACAAAAACAAAGCTGGTGAAGTTCTTGAAGAACAGTCTAACATAACCTCTTGCATTCCTTTAATGTTCCTAGAAGGCATAAAGGTGTGGCCAACAAGGAAGCCGAGATGAACGTGTATTTGAAAGAGTAAGCACTCCAGGCTACACCGTGTGCCGCAATTATGCACGGTGATTAACTCGAGGACAAGCAGTGACAGGGTTTGCCATGCTGAAAGAGATGCGAGAAATGCCATGTGGACAGTGAAATCAGTGTTACTCAAATTCTTGTGGTTATGGCAGGTCCTCCCAAGCTCCTATTTATCATCATCATCAGCCCGACTACGCCCAGTGCGGGACAGAGGCCTCCATACCTCTCCAATTGACTCTGACCCATTACTCCTATTATTACTACATTGTTAATCCTTGACCACAGCTCTGTTGAGGGAAATGGTTGTAGCTCCCGAGTGCTATGCACAGTTGTCTTGTTGGAAAGCATGACCGTGGCCTCCACGGACAACAAAATCACTCTGCTGCAGCTCTGCTTTAGTCTGTGTGCAACCTACTGACTAAACTGTTAGCAGTTTTGATCTTGCTTGCCACATGGACGAATGATATGCACTTCATGCACTTTGCATCACAGTGTTCATCCCAGCTGCCAGAGCTTCACGGCCTAGTTTATGCAGAATGAATGAGCGGAGAGAAGCACATGGGTACTGAGCCTGGAACTCTACTCTGCAGCAGGGAAAAATCTCTTGGTTGGGATAATTCTCCAGCCAGAATAGTGCTGCATTCCACAGTGACCTGAAGACAGCTTGCTACAACGATGAAAAGGGGAAAAAAAAATGATTTTTCAGTCGGGCCACCATGTTTCTTGGCTGGTATGGTTTCGGCTCTGAAAAGTACATTTCAGAACCTTGCGTCCTTGGGACATTGTAAATTTGCACTTCGTGCTACGAGTCCAAGACTGCATGGAATAAAGCGAACTGTGTGAATGGAATAAAGCAAACTTGTGAACTGCTGATTTGGCTTCATTAACTAGCATATGGCTTCAACTGCGGTCGTAGGTTGCAGCCGGTGTTGCTAATTTTTCCACATTGTGTTTGTCCTCGCACTGAACCACCGAGGGGAACTAGTTTATGATGAACTGTCATAGAGACAAGTACTTGAAGCTGTCTATAGCACATAGTTAACGCAGAATAAAATTATACAGAATCATTGGTTCCACTGATTCCACCCGAATTAAGGCTGCATGGCCCACGAGATACCTGGTTTATTACTAGCAAGGCCTCAGTCACATCCACTTACAAAATTTATCAGAAATGAAAGATTATAAGGAATATTTAGGCAGAAAAAAAAAATAATGCTAAATGCTACTGCACTGAACAGTTGGTAAAGAGCTGTCCATGAAAAATTTGTCAAAATAGCGGAGTTCCATCTCAAAAAGCACCCAGCAAGTTGTACCAAGGACATCCTTTCAACATAACGTTTGGCCGTGATGTGTTCAGAGATGTCCAAAAAATTCATTCAAGGAGGATGACACTGCAATGTTTCCAGGACCACTGGGGTTATAAAATGCGCTTCACGTAAACTGAAGCAAGGTAAAAAAAAAACTATCGGGATGCCCAGGCGAAAAAAGCCATTGAGTCCAATGAGGGTTCCCAATTTAAATGTATCCTTTTGGTTCTAATTGTGTATTTGGAACCAGTTGGTTTCACTTGAACATTCCAAATAGAAAGCCCATTTCGACCCAATGGCTTATTTTTTGCCTGGGTTAAGGCACCTTTACAGTGCAATACCACACCATTAGATTTCATTCGATCATTTTGAATATTACTATTAGTGGAACATTATTGCCATTATGAGTTCATTACTTGCAAAAATAAAGGCAGTGCACAATAATACCATATTTTTCTATAAAAGCTTTGCGGTTACTTGAAAGATGTTTGCCTTGCATGGCTGTTTTTGATTCTATTGTAGCCCTTATACACTGAAGCAAGTGGCATAGCTTCGTGGGGAATATTAAGCGAACACTTGTGGCCAGTGGCCTGCAGCTGGCTCATGGCTTGCTCAATATTGAATGAAGTCATTATATCACCCTCTCCATTGTTATTGTTGCAACCTCCAGACGGTAGTTAAATGACTTCATTCATTCATTCGATATCGAGCAAGGTGCAGACCACTAGTCGTGGGTGTGTATCTTGATATTCCCTGCGAAGCCCTCAATATTAAAGGGACACTGAGGAGAAATTGAAGTTGGCTTGTATCGACAGAATACCAGCTCATGATTACAAAAACGCCACTCATACTGACAACAAAGTTCTTGTAACGTAGAAAAGAGCAAGAACCAAAATACAGGTATCGCCGCCACAGGCCAAACTATTAAGTACAAGCGTGACAACGTGATAGGACAAAACAGTGTTGCTAGAACCAATGGTTTTAGCAGCACTAGGACAAGAGAAGCCACGAATCACTGAGGCGCAGCCAATGCATGCGCAAATCTCCTTGACGTCGCCAGATGGCGCCACGTACCCAGGAGCTACGCGCGCGCCTGCAGCATCAGGATCAATCAGCGCCTACTAACCGGCGGTAGGCGGGCTCCCGGTATTCCGCTAACGGTAACAAGGTACACGGTATGCTAAAGGTGTCTATTTGCGAGAACTTCGTTGATGACTTCGAGAGCGGGATCCATCGTAACACTGGCAAAACGCCGGTGCGAACGTAAACAAAGTGACGGTAGCAACGGCCGCAATAGCCAATAGATGCCTTCAACGTGCGGCCGGTGGTAACTTTCTTTTCGGCTGCTGCTAGGTCGCTCTGCTGGCCGTCAGAAATCACGGAGTCTGTGTTACATCATGTGCACATCATGTGCACGTCATGTTCACGTCACTTAGTCCTGTGCCATCATGGGAGAATCCCAAGTTTGAATCAGAGCAGCGGGAAAAACATTTTCAACTTCGAATCCAAATTTCTTAGAAATAAATGCATCTTTCGCTGCCGGCCAAGTGGCAACAAAGCCATGAGATGCCAAACTATCGGATTTTGCTTAAAAAAAATATTGGTAGGGCTCTCCTCACTGTCCCTTTAAAAGAGTAACAAAGGAGAGAGACCCAAACAAAACAAAAAGCTACGTTAAGTCGGACAGAAGTCTAAACGTGATCGGTTCTTACTTGGGCTAGAATTGGCACATGATCTCGGGCCACTTGGCAATTAAAATTCTGCCTCCGTTGTGTATCCACTGCTCGGCCTTATGTCGGGAAGTCGGCAAAATGCATGATATCAATCCCCAACCCCGGCCCAAGGTCTTTCAGCAAGGTCGGCTGGCTTATGTAAGGCCGACTTCATGCCGAGCTCGTTTTGCCCCTTGGGGAATTACATTTTAAATTGGCCCAGTCAGTGGTTAATGAAAAAATCTAGTGAAGATGATAGCAAAAGTTGGAAAGAAATGCAAACACCATGAATGAAAAAATTGGCTAAAATGTACCTTGTCCATAGCAATGTTTCGAATCAAAGTGACTATAAAGTGTTGCGCCCTGATAATGCTTTCAGCTACGAAAGAAAACTTTCACTAACCAAGGCTTGCATGTCACTGCACAAAACATCTCCTTAATGTTATGTGTACAGACAACAAACAAGCACAGAAGAGCAGTAAAATGCTTTGTGGGCATTAACCTAAGAAAATGACCTAAAAACAAGCTCCCATTACTCCAGTAGAGATGCAGTCACAGGAATTCAACAGCGTTCTTGGAAATGAGTAAGGCATTGGACACCGCTCCTTTGCACTTGAGGCCTTTTTTATGGGTAAATGGATTTAGCTCAAGGCTATTTGGTCAGGATGAGCATCCAGGCATATTTATTCATGTGGACTGAAATCTTATTGCCGGTATTGGGAAAAAGAGCCTGCTATGTGGTTCCCTGCAGGATGGCATTATGGCACGCGTGCAGCTCAACGCAATAAACGTGCAACAACACAATCGCGGAGCCAGCAGTGGGAAGCAAGGAAGATAACGGGCGATAAAACAGGGCCCTCGCATGCGGCCTGGCTGACTAATGGCAAACCAAACAGCAAATGGTTCGATAGTTTCCGATTCGGCCGCGCGCAACTGTTTGTCCTGGTAAGCGACCACCAACGTGAGCGAGCTGGTTAAATGGCGCACGATTCGGGCTCTTGCCATTCACACCTTTCGCAACCACAAACTACAATGTGGCTGCGCCGATCTTCCCTAAGTCTGTCTTGCGTGCACCCGCGTACATGCTGGTGGTTTGGTGCAGCAGAGAGCACAAAATACGCGAGCGCGTTTTTTTTTTTCTAATCCAGGTAAAAAGTTTGGTGTGTGCAAGTTACGCAAGTAAATACAGTATATGGCGGCCTGGCTATTGGTGGCGGTGTCACTGCGAGAGCAAATGAAGTCCGAAAAATCAATCAATCACTTGCGATGTGTCCAAAATTTCAGGCATTCTTATAGTACATTGGCACTATGGGGCACGTCACAGAGCCAAAAAAAAAAAATTTTTGGTCATCGACAGTATACTTCATTTTGTAATGTACACATGCACAGTTACCCTAGCCATCTACAAATCGAGACCCACAAGTCATAATTCATTTTCTGTTAACTTTTGTCCGAGAAATTGCTGCTACCAGTGAAACTGTTAAAACAAGGTGAAATGCTCCTAGTTCACTGTTATCACAGGCGACCTGCTTGCATTTCATTTTTGCCTCAGGAATGTAAAGTGAGTGCCTGATGTGCAGGAAAAAAAAATAATAATTTTTATGAGCCCGCAAACAAGTTCTCTGTGAAAACACAGGTTGAAGGCAGATGCTACTGAACATTTTTCTTTTTGTATACATTGTGTTCCTGCATGACACAGCTGGAAATCTGCTGCATGAGAGTTTCGAAAAAAAAAGTGATGCACCAAATAGAGCAGGTGTGAGGCATTTTCAAAACCCTGAAGCGCACTGGTTTCCCAACGATATACGATGGCGAATGTCAAGTGGTGGAATTTTAGATGTAACTGAAATGCTCACTTTATTCCGAAAACAATGAAATTCAACACTTTGTACTAAGAAGGAAGGGTGTAGCTGCCGGAACTCAGTTGGCACGACGCATCTGGATGTGTTCCTCAAGATGTCTGGATTTTTCGAAGGCCCGTCTGATGACCTGCATAGACAAACCCCACAGTCATCAAAGAACAGTATGAGTAAGGTATGCAAGACGTGTGCCACGTTCTTAAAAGCAACCTGCTTGTTAATGCTGAAGCTTCCACTGACGAGTTCTTAGCCACAATGCAGCAGCAGAAAAAACTTTCCTATTCCACGCAATGCAAAGTGAAAGAGTTGTGCCTTGTAAGGCTACAATAAAATGAGTAACGGTACTCTTGGTATTTTTGGTAATTCTGTAATTTATACCAGAACTCCGGAGAGAACTTCATGACCTACATATGGAGCCAGACTCTCTTGTTTCGGAAAGATGGCTTGCAGCAAGCCTCGGCAACACTTCAATGCCTTCCCTCTTTTCTGTCTCACTTTCTCTAGAAAACTCGTACTGTATAAACTAAAGGACGCACTCTTTTTAAAAATTCAGGCCTGAATTTTGAACGTGTGGCACATACACCAATTGAAAAGAAAATGTATAACCGTATTTTTTTTGTCAATTATTTAGTCCAAAACGGGGTGCGGTGCAACTGCAACCGGCACAGAGCACAAAGCATTCACCTGCTGTCAGCACAAGGCTTCAGACATGGAAGGTGCAGTGTGCTGTTCTAATTTGCACAAATATGGTCCGTGCTATTTTAGCACATGCATGGGACAAGAACATTTAGAAAGCTACACCTATTCTGATGACCAGACAGCCATGAGCACTGTCTCTACACAAATTCTTTCCCAACATTATCTCATTGCATGTGCAACTCCATGCTTTCACTGTGTCTTTTTAGCATAAAATTTCCACACCTGTAGGTTTCTAAGAAAGGAAATGCCATTCCTCTTTGGTTTTTTAAGTTTAAAGGGCTCCTGAATAGGCCTCTATCAAAATCCCTACGATACTCAAATAGCTGTGCAACCTCTGGGTAAGAGCCATGGTGGCATGTTCCCCACAGCAGTGCCATAGAACGGAACTGAGCACCACAGGAAAGTGCTAGACAAGAAAGCAGATGTAGTTGTTCAGCATGGATCACTGCCAACTGGACGGTGGTGGCCACTGCAGAAAAAATTCAGGGCGGGCACTTTGTTGACCTAAAGTGGGGTGAGGCAGTGTTGCTGCTTGTGTCACTGGTGTGTGGTAAAGATGTTAAGCTTCCCCTGTAAGAGTGGAACGCGACAGTGTCTTGCAACGCTGCCAGGGAACCCCATAACGCCATTGCTCGTGGGTAAATTGGTTTTTGAGGAAAGGAAATGTATCTATCTCATATACCTCAGTGGACACCCGAACCTTGCTGTAAGGAGTGGCTAGCATACTCCTCTCGCACTCAGGAGACTGGGGTTCCATTCCCGAACTCGACCCATTTCCTACTCAGTTTTATTTATTTATCTGGACTGATTAGAAAGGTTAATTAGGCTAATTGGGTGATTAAGCAATTAACTAAACTTACTTACTTAGAGCATCACTATACGATCCCTATAATTGGTTGCATGGTAACTAGCCTAAGTACAATTGGCCCCGTTTGAAATTCGCGCCCTGTGACGTCACGACCATTTTGACCAATTAAAAAGCGTGACATTTCTGTCGACAACTCCTGCTTACAGCGATGAGGCATTAAAGGCTTCCGCCTTAAAAGGGCCTCCTTATCACAGCAATTCTGCCCGATCCCATCTCCCCACCTGACTCTTCGCCACGCCAAGATTTGTCTGACTACTCTTAGAATCTGCTCCGTTACCGTTAATAGACCATGGGTTCCTGTTCTCCACATCACGTGTCCCGCCCAAGTTAATTTCCAGCTAGGATATTATTAACGCAGGTCACTCTTCTAACCCGTGCTGCTCTCTCTGCGTCTCCTAATGCTACCCCTATCATTTCCTCTTCCAAAGCTCAGTGCACTTTCCACCTTACTTTCAAGACTTTTTATTTGGCCTCCAGGCTTAAGCCCGAAAGGTAAGAACTGTGTGTATGTGTGTGCCTATATATATAAGAGAAGCCAACAGCCACAGAAACCAAGGAACACAGAGGATTTTTATTTATATTTATTTATTTTGTGCTGTTCATCAATGGAGAACATTACAGAACAAGTTATCGGCGGCATGCTTCTGCCTTTCTAATGAATTACTTTAAGCGATAACATATTCAGTAATAATCTCCAATGATGAACACCACAAAATAAATAAATATAAATAAAAATCCCGTGTTCCTTGGTTTCTGTGGCTGTCGGCTTCTCTTAAAGGTATAACGAGCCCCTCATTCCCCTTCCCTTGTCTGCTATATATATATAATTTCTCTAGCTCACTTAATATATGAGACCAAAAATAAAGTGGTTCCTCCAGTTCCTTACAGCATGTGCATACATCTCCATAGGGGGGTGTGCATTCATTCACTTCCCGCAATTTCCAGAGACCGTTCGTAGTCTTCATGTTCACCATTCTGTTCCTCTTCCCCAAAAGTAGGGAAGCCAATGCAACATGAGTATGGCAAGCCCTCTCTGCCTTCTCTTTGCAGACCTCTCTATCTCTCCTGCCCACTTCTCTAGAGTGCACTGGCAGAAATGTGAATATGGGGCCTCGCTTATCGTTCAGCAAGAAACATGAGAGGCACCCTTGCATGAGACATCATCATCATCATCAGCCTGACTACGCCCACTGAAGGGCAAAGGCCTCTCCCACGACTCTCCAATTAACCCTCCGTCACCCTTAAAGGTGCAGTGAAGAGGAATCTGAACTCGTCTTTTTGCCGCGGGAACTCCGTCTACAGGTTCCCAGCATTCTTAGAAACTTCGATTTATTACCCTGTGTGGCCGATTCCCCTAATTAAATCGGATTAACGTCCGGCTCCCGCCTTTTTTTTTTTAATTCTCCGCGTACGGTGGGCAGAGTTCACCAACGCATGGAGTGCCTTTCAGCCAGCTCCATCGAGGCTTGCCACTGCCATCGGCGGAGTAATACGTAGTAATCCGCAGTAGCAAATAGTCCGCGTGTATTTTTATTTCGGCGGGCTTATTCTGTGGCTATATATATCGGCAAATGAAACTGTTTATTCACGGAAACCTAAACAACAAAATAAAGTGAAAGCAAAGCCTCCACAGAGCTGGCTGAAAGCACTCCATGCGTTAGTCGATTCCACCCACCATTAAAAAAAAAAAAAAGGCGGGAGCCGGATGTTAATCCGATTTAATTAGGGAAATCGGCCACACAGGGCAATAAGTCGAAGTTTCTAAGAATGCTCGGAACGTGTTGATCGAGTTCCCGTGGAAAAAATATGAGTTCAGGTTCCTCTTCAGTGCACCTTTAATTGCATGAGACAAGCAGCGACCAGCGAAGAAGCGGTATGCTCAGGACAGATAGCCAGAGATAGCGCCTTGCCTGCCGTGGGATGCCTGCCAGTTTGGCCGCATTAAAGCCATAACTCTTGGGGCAGGGGCCGGCCGCACACTTGTACAGGAACACGATGGTCTCCTCGGTTGGGTCCTCTTCGTTCTCATCCTCCACCATGCATGCCTGTACGGACAAGAGTTGCCACTGAACTGGTGTGCCTTGAACCAGTTACGATACGTCTTAGCACAAAAAACATGACAACAAACGAGGAGCACTCATGACATGTACAGTGCGCATGCTTATGTGTCCTCGTCTTTCTCGTGCTAATATGCACGTTCTGAACAAACTAACTTGCCCAGACCAGAGCATTATTTAAACAAGACATGTGCTCCATTTTGGTTAAAACTGTTGTTGCAGAACCTCGCAGAATGGCCACAGTGGAAGCACTACGCAAGTTTATGGCTGCTATGCCACATACATAGGGGTTGGTCTTTTTGGTTTAAACTGAAAAAAGTACGCCGAATTCACTCACTTCTCAAAATTCAGTTTTAATCAAAAAAGAGCACTTTTGGCTTGTAAGGCAAAGCTAGCTGGCTGCTGAATGCAACAATGGTATTGCAGGATAAGCAGTGCACTTGTGCGCTTTGAGGCATTGCTCCGCTAGCTTAGACGCCTCTACAGACTGGGGAGCATCATCTCTGTGCTCTGTTCTATCTAAGCACTGTTTCTTCACTATCATCACCTGCTTAGAGCAGACAGTCTGTTAATTACCTACACTGACACGAAACCACGAATTGTGGCAAAAAAAACATATGTTTTGGCTACTGCGACAGTTTAGCAGCAGTTCCATCGGTGCCATCAACACGTAGACCTCGCATTCAACACAGCATGACAACCCAACGATAACATGTCAACCTAGTTCTTAGAAGTAAACTTCCACTTCCATCGGTGCCATCAACACGTAGACCTCGCATTCAACACAGCATGACAACCCAACGATAACGTGTCAACCTAGTTCTTAGAAGTAAACTTCCACTTCTGTTTCTGCCTGCTGGCTAACTCATTTAACTTGAGTTACTCTGTTGATGAAGGTAGCAATTTTTTCTACAAGCACAGCTCCAAGTACTACCATTTGCACGTTAAGTACTGGTGAATAAATTGTTCAGAATGACAAGAATACCGAGATAGACTTTAAATGACTTTTGACCGCACAGACTGCTTATTAAGTCACCAGTAAAAGTCAGTAGTTCATTTGTCGAAAAAAAAAACAAAAAACAAATGAAAGTAGCGTTTTAAAATAAAAACTGAAAAAAGGGTGCCAAATTTTCAAAAAAAAATAGAAACCAAAAAGTCCAAGTCTACAGATCTACAGGAGCCCAGACCGGACTGGGTACCAGCGTTCAGTTCTCAGACCTTGGCTCAGCAGGGTTGTATCCTTGTGCCCAGGCCGGCTTCGGACTTCAAGTTCATGCCTCTGAATGGGGCCCAAGCAGTGCTCTAATCCCTACTACAGGGTGGGTGGTCAGATAACGTTGCACCCAAACCACAACAACGCCCTATGTATTACTACGAACGTGCGAATATAAAATTTATGTTTCTGAAGCGAATAAGAATAATTAAAATCTGATGCAAATCGAACAGAAGATTTTTGAATATCAATACAGGTAGTTCGAATTAAAAACTAGGGGTGTAAGAATATTGAAACTTTCTGATACGAACCTAATATGAATGTAAAGAGGAAATGCTTTCAAGTATCAAATATGTGTTCAGTATGAAAAGACATTTCACAACAAAATAATTATGCAAACTCTGTCCTTATATACTTTTTATCAGAATTTCGTATGGTCTTTGAAACCAAAAAAATTAAACGGAACTGATGATGACTTACACAGCACCAAACACACACAGACACACACAAAAAAAAAAACATACATAGGAATGTATACTGTTCAATTAGACAGCATAACAGTATGCAACCTGTAATGTTGTCATGAAAAACCAGTGGCAAAATGAAATCCATAATCTGACAAAGCTGGCATTTAAATATAGCAGGATGGGTTCTAAAACCTTGCTACCAACCTAATTTTGAATTCAATGAACTGGAAGGAATGCCCAAATTATCCAAAAGTCAGTAAGAAAAAGAAAATACAGAGAGCAAGGATTGCTGGTACCCGTTTGCTTTTGTTGACTGCATCATGGCAGGATAAAATGACTTACTGCATGGTGCCGTCCTTTGTTTTCAGACCCACCAGCATGCAGCAGCGGATCTCGACGGCTGTCAGAGCTAGTGCTAGCATTACCACTCGCTCGCTTTTGCCACATGCTGGTAGTTGATTTTGTAAGGAAAGAGAAAGTTTACTGATGTGACAAGTGCAAGATGCTACCATTCGAAAACAATACGATATTTGGCAGCAAGTTCATATGAACGTTGAAATTTCGCAAGTTTAGCAAGTTCGAACACTTTGAACAGTGCACCTGTGAAGCGAATCGAATAGCAAATGTGGTTTAGCAAACTGTTCAAAAATTTCGAATATTCGCACACCCTTGCCTGTCACCTGCACTTAGGTGCAGTGTAATACCTGCAATATTTTCCTTTCGTTCATTAACTGAACACAATGTAGCTGGCTGTACCAAAAAATTCATAGATGCAGTGCTGCAACATCTCATCACCATATCAATGCTGCTTCAAGAAAGGGCTATACACAGTTACTTGGAGGGCGGGTTGGGTCAAATTATTTGAAAGATGAATTATGTCCCAGCAGTCCGCGGCTTCTTTTCTAATATGGAGAAAAGAAACTGTACCGCATGTTCAAATGTGAGTGCATGATCATGCTACCCACAATGCTACCAACCGGAGAGTTGGCTAAGCTAGAAGCATGCCTCATGTTAGGACAACAGAAAGTTGCTGCAGTTCCTGCATTTATACCACTTATGCGGGAGAACACCCCGTTCCGCTCGCTCATAATGCTTCAATCGGCTGTGACAACCTCGCCAATTGCTCAGACCTCGTTTTTGAGAACCAGGCATTGATTCAGCAAGTCCAGCAAATATCCATTTCTCTGACCACAAAGCTTCCTTCATGACAATCAAGAACTGTTACTAGAGTGTTTCTTGAAGAAGGAATATGTGTGGAAAATAACAAGTTGTCTGTAATTGTACATACATGTCTTGCTCGAATTCTTTGCCTCAGTCTATCGAAAAGCTGAAACAGTTGATGAGCTGCGCTCAAATTTCGCATTAGGAAGTAACGTAATCGTCAGCAATTTTTCCATCTTAGTACCGTTTAGGTTTGGTTTTATGGGGGTTTAATGTTCCAAAGCAACTCAGGCTATGAGGGATGCCACAGTGGAGGGCTCCAAATAATTTCGACCACCTGGGGTTTTTTAACAAGCACTGACATTGCACAATACATGGGCCTCTAGCATTTTGCCTCCTTCGAAAGCAACCGCCATGGCCGGGATCAAACCCACGTCTTTCGGGTCAGGAGCCAAGTATCATAAACACTAAGCTGCACTGTGGTGGCTTATCAGTACAGTTCGAACCTCATTTCACAGTCTGCAGGAATTGCAGGTCTATCAAAATTTTAGCAAATTTTCTCAAAATGCAAGTTAGAAGTGAGAAATGGACGGATTGGAGGGAAAATTTATTGCATAGCAAAGCGATCTGTTATATATCTTCACAAACCAGTTTATCAGCAATAGTGCTGTGTAGTTGCTGTAGCACCAACCCTTCCAACCCCAAAGCAGGTTAACACTGCACCGAACCATGATGTTGATTTGCAAACCTATTTTTGAAATGATGTTGACATGCATTGCAACGTCGTTCCCGCAAATGTTGCAGTTCCTGATTGCACATGCATGCTCACAAATGCGCAGCTAGGGGTGATGTTGCCTGGACGGAGAGTACTACATACCATGTGCGCCAGGTGGACGGCGGAGTGCTCCCGGAACCGCTCCACCAGGTGGTGGTAGTGAGTGGAGAACAGCGTGCGACAGCGGATGGACTCGGCCAGCTCCTTGACCACCGCGTGTGCCAGCGCCATGCCATCGTGGGTCGACGTGCCCCTGCCTGGAGAAAACGGTCCATGCCACAGCAGTGAGGGGGCACTCAGTTACTGGTGAATCACTGGCACTGGCAGTGCACACCAGCTTTGGCAGCCACGCACCATTCAGCCTGTCACATGTATTTGGTTGAAACAGCATAGAGAGCAATGACACTGCAGAGAAAAGGGAAGACATGCCGCCCTATTCTTTCAGAGGGGAAACATTAAGACCCACGTTTTTCAAAATGACTACATTCGAACCTGTAGAGTTGAACTCGATTATATCGAACTCAGTTAGATTGAATTATCCCTCCCACATATCGAATAATTCCTGAGCACTGTAAAACTACAATATGTATTTATAGAAAAATATACGGCTACATTGTACAAAATTTGGCCATCACATCCGAGAGATCGAACTTCAGCTAGGTAGGTAGGTAAGAAGGTAGGTAACAATTTTATTTTGAGAGGTTTTAGGGACAGGCAGGAGATCAGACAGCCGCAAGCCCTTATGCAACGGCTGCCTCCACAGCCGCGGTCACTTCCGTCCTCTTTTGAGCGGCGGCTTCCGAACTGCACAACAGTGCCTCGAACTTTGGGCAACACCAGGCAACTCAAGAGGCTGGCTTTCCCTCAGCATGTCCGAAAGTTAGCTTTCGCCTGCCTGGACCTGCAGGTGCTATTGGTGCTACACAGTATGTTGAGACTAATGATGACGTGGATTTTCCATGACACAGGCGGCGGGCGTGTACCCAGCCAACTAGAATGTGTGTTTTTAGCCCGTTGCATCAGTTGCGCCTGCGTTGTCGTGCAGTTCGCATATTCAGTACGTCGTGCTGCCATCGGCAGTTTCGCATGGTTTACGTTGTGTATACGAGCGATGACAGCCATGAAATGGCACAACACCCCCTTATCTATGAAACTGTAAATTTCCAAGCGAACTGAACAAGGGGAGAAAAAATCTGAAGTTGCTTGCCGCCACCATGGATCGATCGACAAAGCTCCAACCACTTGTGACTGGAAAAAGCAAGTCTAAGCGATGCTTGTAAAACGAGCTTTCGGCTGGTGACCTACAGGTCCAATCGAAGAGCTTGGATGGCCCGCAAACTTTTTGCCAAGTGGCTGAAGGCTTAGAATGAAGACCTGATAGGCAAAGATTGCTATACCTACCGCGAAACGTAACGTTGGTGCTTCAACCACTGGACTAGGGAATAATACGCGCGGTAAAGGTTGGTTTTAGGAAATGTCTGATTGAACGGCTCCTGCAGAACCCTAGAACTGGAAGAGACCCCAGAATCGACCTCTTAGGCGTCCTGCCTATGCTAAGATGGTCAAGAAATGATGTCAAAAACGAAACTACAGTCGAACCTGGATATATCGAATTCGAAGGGGATCGGAAAATAGTTCGACATAGCGAAAATTCGATATACAGATATGGGCTAAAACTGCACTCACGATCATAACAAATTGCGGCTTACCATTTGGAACAGCCGCAAATCACATAGTAGTATGGGCACGCACTGTGAAAGCGCTTTATTTCGTGAAAAAAAAGAAACACTAATTTTGGGGTCCTTTTTCCTCTGGGAAACGAAGTTCAAAACACTGGCCTCGATCTTCTCGAGACTGTCTAGGTGCGAGAGCCCAGTGCCTTCCATTTCGCCGCAACAGCGCCGAATCAGGCTGAACGCTGACGCCAGTTCAGTGGCTGTGCACAGACGCGTTTCTTCGGCAACACAGTTGCCCTCGTTGTCGCTGGAATCGACGTCTTGAACGCCAGCTATTCCAGCCACAATGTCCTCATCAGCGAGGTCGGCTACCGCTTGAACTTCGCTGTCAGCGTTAATAAAGTCCTCAACAGTCACTTCGGACGGAATGGCGCCGGGAAAATTGGACAAGTCGCGAAATGCATCGTCCAAGCACTCATCGTCATCTAAATCTTCTGGACATTCATCTCCGGCTACTTCAAGGCCTGCCTTGCCAAAACAGTTGGCTACTGTGGCCTGCTTCACGTCGCACACACAAGAAAAACACGCGAGGCGCAGATGGAGTGGTCCGAGCAAAGCCTATGCGAGCGGCAGTCAACGCGGCTGCAAAGGAACGACAGAGGGAAAAGAAAGAGCAGGGAGAAAGATCGACGCTCCGGGCTTCGCTTTTTTTTTTTTTTTTTTTCTGAGCTCTCTCTCTTCTCCCCAGACCCACGAGCGACCGTTTTCTCTCTCTTCCTTTCCCCAGGAAGCGTGGCTTGGAAACGTCGCCGCGCGTCTCCATGCCGCGCACTCTCTTCGCCGAGCTGCAATGACCTTGACCAAGCACACGCCGGCGGTACAGGAGGAGCGGGAAAGCTCGCACCGGTGGGGCGCAAAAACGGGGAACAAAAGGAAAAAACAAGGCCCTGTGCCTGCTGACTGACTGCGGAAATGTTCTCCGCTGAGGCGGCTGAGGACCAGACAGGAATGTCTTTGGGGAAAGCGCACCTTCCAGGGGCGCGGCGCGGCATTCGATATATCCAATGTCCGGCGAAAATGGAATTCGATATACAACACAACTGTCCTATACTTTTACATAGTATTTCCAAGGGGGTAATCTGTGTATTCGATATAGCCAATAATTCGAAATATGCGGGTTCGATATATCTGGGTTCGACTACAGATCTGCTTCCAACATTCCGGTCCCTGATTTCCCGGAGAAGACGGAGGCAACGATGTTGAAACTGCAGGAGAGAGCTTGTGGACGAAGACATCATTGCTGACGTTGCGGATAACCAGGACATCACTGATACGAATTGTGACGAGGACTTGAGAACCTATGCCCAGGTGCTTCATTGTGCTCCGTGCGCTCAGCATGATTCGTTGGTATTACGTGTTGATAGAAGGCTGCGGTCTCAGCCATTGGGAGTCCATGGATCACATTGAAAAATTTCTCTCTGAGGCAACGAAGATAAAGAAACGGAAAGAAATTCACGACTATTTTCACTCAGTAATCTGCATACAATAAGTGGCTATCATAGGAATACATTTTTTCCCATCTCAACAAGTTCACGTGTTGTTGAATTTACTGTTGCTTTTATATCGAATTACACGTTATATCGAACTCGTAGTCTTTTTTTTTTTTGTGAGTTCGATATATGCAAGTGGGACTGTAGCACATAGCTTCATGAATTATAGTGCTAACTGGTGACTATTCGTGTAACCAAATGTTACGTCAAAGGAAGTCTGTTGTCTGCAGAGCTGTCTTCTCAGGCCGTCCTATATTTTCATGGGATGCTCAGGAGAGCGATATGTAGTAAGAGCAAGCACTGTTGCAAACGCTCAGTTGGCATTCATGTATCAAACAGCTTTTAGCCACTTTAATGTCACTCTCTACGAGTTACGGCCTAAAAGACAAAGTCTGCAGTTGTAGTGCTCATTGTCCCCAGCCAAGCATTTTGCACTTTCTCGCGATGGCGGCAGCCTTGAATCAAACCCAGGACTCCAGGGAAGCAGAATGTGTCTCTGTAGCCTCGGCCATTGGCCAATGGCTAAGGCTACAGACACACTACTGATATGATGACCGTCTGTACTGAATCCCAAGCCAAACACTATCTCTGCAGCGTCAGCCCACATGGCCACCTGCCTACTCGATCATCCGCCAGCCACGCAACACTCCATAACCATCACATGGGGACCTAGGCACAAGGGTATACCCCAGCAATGAATGTGTTCATGTGTACATCTGAGATATCTCTCCAAGTTCCAACAAGCCCTGCTCCCAACCCCCATGGCAGTGACAACGATGATATACCCGACTACCACGCAGCCACCACTTACTACCGCGAGAATAGGCGCCTCTACCCACCACTCACTCGACCCACGCAAGAGCACAGTCTGGAGGTAGCTCCAGACCAACATGTACGTATCGCCCATCAGCGAACCAGATCCACCCTACCTTACAACCCACACCCCACACCACCTACCAGGCCTCAGAGGTTGCGGCCTCTACCATTATCTTTGGGCCGGAAGGCACTGCCCACAACCATCATCCTCAACTCTTCCTGCTCTTTGTGGCAGGGCGTCCTGCTGTCCGCTGAAGTGATCAACCAGGGAAAGACTGGTCACCAGGGCAAGGCACAAAGCGGAGGCCAGAGGGGTACTGGACTGTTGGGAGCCCTTCAAGGGAGCAAGAGTGACAGTTCTTTTTGCAGTAAGTAAAAGTTCATTCCTTCTCCTCTTGAAAATTCCTAAACTAATGATCATCTCGACTCTTGACTAAAGACCCTAAAAAAAAAAAATCTACAGGATGACTACAATACTCGGTAGTGCGTTACTACAGTGCAGCTGTTGTGGTTGATTTTTATGATCCAGTGATTATGTACTTATGTTAACAAAGACATGTTATTTAGACACTGCATTTTTTTTATTTGCTCAAGATTTTTCCGAGTAACAATCAAAGGCATATGAAAGATCATGAGGATGATGATGTCACGATTCTAAGAGCCAATCAGAAGCATTGTATAAGTTGTGAGTGATGACATCATGATTCTGAGAATCAATCAAAAGTGTTGCATGAGTCGCATGGTCTTGAGAATTTTGGATGTTGTGAACCCACTCCTACGCCACTATGAATGATACAAATGCGAAAGCCACGACCACACCATCGAGCACTAAGCACTGCCTGCATATCGTCCGACTCAGCGATCACTAGTTGCACTATATACACCGCGAGTAGTGAGCTGTAGTCGCATGGCTGTGAATATATTCCATCAGCCGTAAACTGTTCTCAATATGCATTTCTCATGCTTCTGCATATAGATTTTGTTCGTTTGAATTTACGAACGTTCGAACATTCGTAAAATTCGAACATTCGTTTGAATTTCGAATAACATGAAAATTTTCACAACCCTGTTAGATTCGTATCATCGTGATTTCACTACTATATATTTACCTGCTATTATATTGTAATGCCTATGGAAGACTTAGACGAAGCAGACAACACACTCGGATTAACAAAAACTCAGTTTTTGATTAAATTAACACAGTACACCAATCAGTCATTCCCCTTTCATACAAAGCTTCAAATGTGGTCTTTTAAAAACTAACTGCTATGCAGCACACAAAAGGAGCAACAGTACGAACCAAACAATTTTTAGCTCATTTTCTACTCTCGCTGGCTTACCATGTCTACAGCAAAGCCATGAGAACACTTACTGAGAAGACAAGGCTCGACATACAGCACTGGCAGCAGCCTCCAAGACATTCATGAATTTTTTTTCCCCCTTCAGATGTGGCAAAAAAAAAAAGATAAGTGGACAGCAGCCAGCCAGTTGGGTCCCCAACAATGATACTCAACAGGTACCTGTGCTTTGAATCAGAGCGAACGCAAACACAGTTAGGCTTACCTAGCTCATCAAGCAGCACCAGCGAGTGTTCAGTGGCATGTCGCAAGATGGCTGATGTCTCATTCACCTCCACAAAGAATGTGCTCTCGCCTGCAAAGAAGCGGGCAAAACAACAGCGTGATGACACCTGTGCACAGGATCAGCCCATCTCCAAAGGCTTTTCCTGTAGCTGCGAGAAACATGCAGGGGCTGCGAGTAACACGCACAACCACAGCACCACCATAGATGCCGGTTGAGCTTGTGTCGTGAAACTTGTGCCACAAATCCCAGTAGAACTGTTGCCTTTGCACAGCACTTCAGCTGGTTTTCCCTGCGCTATCCTTTAGCCCTTGCCTCAGGGGGAGATCAACAGCCACATCACTAAACGTCATTACCTTGCTCCAGCTATGCTCACAGAATTGCAATGGACTCTTCGTTGACCCACAATGGCAGAACGCTGAAACTCGCTTAGTGAGGTGCACACGATGCAGTCGCTCAAATGGGAGCCCAAAGAGACTCCTTTCAGGGCAACACAAGCTGGATGCATTTTCTCATCTTATCCCAAGGCCTTTCGAGGACCTTCAACACCAAAGTGGGGAATAGTGCACAGGAAAGGACGCAGGCTAAAAGGGCACACAAAGTGCTGGACATCAAACATGATTATTATTGCTCATACAACACCTTATAGGCAGCTGAACATCACCGCAAACAAAAACAGCCATGCAAATGACCGAAATTATTGTCGATAGTCAGTGCTGTACGAGTTCTTACACTCTCTTGTAAGTGCAGTTTCTACACTACGATGCTTTCACACCAACCAGTACCTTGCTTGCAGAATTATTTGAACTGACGGACAATGTGAGCTCACATACTATACTGAGGCCTTTCATCTTCAGAAAGCATACACCTACGAGTCATTCCTTAACTCTACATGCAGGGCCAACAAACAGCAACTTGTGCTAGTGTGTGGCTAGACTATAGACTGCACTGACCTGCACTGAAGTCAGTATGGTCATTTACTGTTCCACAATTTTGTTCTTCAAAACCACTGCACTATTTCATGCAAATCTCATTTTAAACAGGCTGTCCTACTCCAACTTTGTGTCTTCGAGCGTAGCCCGGAAATAAAGGATGGTCAGAAATCAACTGGCTTATTTTGTTCCCTTACCAAAGGGACATTTTGTTGTAAAAACCAAGTCACAGCATTCCCTTTCCCCCGTACTCTTGGTTTCGCTTATTTGCTGCGAAGCAATACTGTGATGCCATGAACAATGCCACAGACTCCTTTCACAACATAAGAAATGCAAAGAGCCCACTTAAAAATTCTTTGCTTTGAGAAAAAAAAAATGCACCAGAACGATACGAAATGCACTGGAAATGACCCCAGGTGGTTGAAATTAATCCGCAGCCCTCCACTACACCACACCTGATAGCCCATGCATTGCTTCGGAACGCTAAACCCCACAATTTACAATTTTATTTCTGTCTCTACAACTTGCAAAGTTTAGAATATTTTTTTCGCCTGTTTTATTCCACCAGACTCCATGCCAGCTTTATTTACTCTCTTAATGCCTCCTGTACTACAAATTCCACATTTACTCTCACTGTAGATACTTAAAACTAAACGAAGTCATGCACAAATTTTTGAAATCACTAAAATTTACCATAGCTCAGAAAGGCTGCCACTAGTTGATAAGCTTCACTGTTCGGATCCCAGCCTCTGTGACACACTGAGCTTTTGTTAATTATGGTTTTTGATGCGTCTAGGAAATGCTACACATACTACATGTCAATGTTGAAACTAACTTGCTCATTACACATGCAAGAAACCTAGCGGAAGCACTCCTTCCATTCAGTTGCACACAGAAGTTTGCAAAGTGCCGTGCGCAAAAGGTGCAGAAAGTCAGATCACATGAGCAGATGCCAGCACAGCTTGGCTGGCAGGCATATAATCATGCCTGCAAGTGGTTCTTTCAAGGGGAGCCCACTAATCCTTACCAGAGGTGATCCTGTCACTGGCTCCCAGCCGTGTGAAGATGCGGTCCACAAGGGTGAGTTCACAGGCCTCGGCTGGTACCCGGGCTCCCTGCAGTCACACAGTATTTATCTTTTCCAAACCCCAGGACTACCACAGAACTCCTCAAGCCTGTTAACAAAGGTGTTTGGGTCTATCTGGTAGCTTACGTCACTGCTAAAAAACAGCAACCGTGTTCGGCTTGATTGCTGTTGTGTACAGTAGCCGACCTGCATTTAACTAAGACTGCACACACTGTACAGTAAAACCTTGACAAGTCAAGATGGGTTGATCGGAAATCCTGCGGAGGTTTTCTAAGGTCCCAAAGGTCAAAATGTGCCTTTGGCAATTATGCAATGCATTTTGTTTGTGGCCTCCAAGGCGTTCACAGAGCCAGCTAATGCCCCGCCAGCAGCAGTATATGTGCTTACCATCTGGGCGACAATCACCAGAAGGCCCGCCTGGCGCATGAGAGTAGACTTGCCACCCATGTTGGGCCCAGTGACGAGTGCCAAGAGAGGAGGGCAACTCTGCACAAAAAGTATGCACCACATCAGCACAGCAGCCAGAGATGGAATCCGAGCATGAGCATGCCGACAGAAATTACTACTGTTGAATTGCAATGGCAGATCCAGATCAAGTTTTTCTGCTCTGTTTGGAGCAACTGTACTCCAACGGCAAAATGAGAGCATGAGTTGTCTGTTCGAAAGGCAGATTGGGATCAGACGTCGAACCCAGATCACTCTGCGGGGCAGCGATATTTGCTCCGTGAAATCGGCA
This sequence comes from Amblyomma mixtum, assembly GCF_055824585.1. NCBI lineage: Eukaryota > Metazoa > Arthropoda > Arachnida > Ixodida > Ixodidae > Amblyomma > Amblyomma mixtum. The sequence continues at coordinate 179,792,170 of NC_143012.1, read as the reverse complement.
GATCTGATTGGAACCCTGCACAACGTTTTTCTTTCCTCCGCATCTATATCTTGTTACGACAGGCTACTTGCCTCCTGCCGTCGCTACGCTGCTATGCGGTGATCCGGACAACATACAAGCAACGTTTTTGTCTGTCTTTTTTTTTTTTTTTACTTTTAGCCAAGTGCTGTGCCATATCAGCTGAAAGGTGCAATGGTAATTCTCCCAAATGTAATAATTTTTCGTTTTGTTTTGTGTCCGCAAAAATAAAAAAAAACTTTCTTAATGTCAATTCGTGACCGCTTTTTAGACCAAAACTGTTGATCTGTTTGAACCGCCTGTGCTTTTCAACGTCAGAAGACACTTACTCGCTAAACCTAGCAGCTCTGTAAACATGGGAGCATTCTGAAAATTTGGCTCATTTTATCGCTAAAATTTTGCGGTGCGGGTATCTTCAGACAAAGCGAAAGCTGCGTGCGCCTTTCATTTGCTGTGACCATGAGAGACACAGTAGTGGCAAGGACGAATCGGTGGTGAAGCGAGAGGCTCTGCTTCAATGGGCGCTGCCATGTTGCCTAAATGTGGAGCTTTTCTTGCACTAAAGTGCCTCTGCACGAGCGCATGCATTGCATTCGCAGGATGGGAGGGAGCAACCTCCGCCAGAATGCTTGTGATCTTCCACTGGAATTCAACACAGGTATGACATTCTCTAAACAGCCGTGGTGTTCACATGTATATGCGAACACTATGGCTTTTGGCATGCTCTGTTGACAAAACAGGGACTTCAGCCTAGTGGCACCATCTGGTTGTCAGGAGAGGAATCACTTTTTGTCAACAAACCGACACTCCTCTTGAGGCACACGAGTGACAGAACAGTCACTCGAAATAAAAAACAAAGCAAATTTAACGCTCATATGTTTTGTTTGGGGTGCTGGAAATAAATGCACTTGAATAACCAGCCCTAACTAGGCGAGCCTCCTGGTCATCGATGCTTTGACTTCAATGACCAAGTGAAAATTATGAAAAGTAACGCAACTGTAATTGATTACTGCTCTGTAATATTGTTATTTTTCAGGGGCCGCCGCTTAAGAACGTGGGTGGCGCTGGTGAACACTCTCAAGGTTAGGTTATTTGTAAACATAAATACCCCCCAAAGCAGAAGATTTGACAGCCATCGCCGTAGCTCAGCGGTAGAGCACCGGACGCGTAATTTGGAGGTCGTGGGTTCGGATCCCACCGGCGGCATGTGGTTGTTTTTTCTTCTGCTTTTCTAATCAATTAGCTTTAAGCGATAACATATTCAGTAATATTCTAAATCTAACAACAGCACAAAATAAATAAAATTAAAAAAAAAAGTCCCCTGTGTCCCCTTGGTTTCTGTGGCTGTTGGCTTCTCTCATATTTAAAACGAGCCCCTCATTCCCCTTCCCTTGTTTGCTTAGATGCAGTAATTGTAATTGGCTACTTATTTTCTGTAACGTGTACAAGACTGGCAACAACAGAGAGTGGCTGCCTGCCTCTGTTCGTCTTATCTGTAGCAGTTTTAGTCATTTTATCTCACCAAATGGCCAACACCTTTACTCTCCTATATGATGCTGCTAAGTTTGAGCTGCTCCAAAAGTACCCATCACTCAACCACGGTTAGGCCTAGTTTTAGCAGACAAACTCGCCACTTGCTTTTTCCGAGACTTCGTTATGTTGTGAAAAGTAAGGAAAATGAAGTGAGGGTGTCACGTCTCAAGCTATGCAGGGAACGCAAAGCCGCTCTGCTTCAAGCCATGCTACTCACAGCCAACGGCTAGGTCAGAACAGCTCTCCACGGTCACACAACCTCACCTATATACGACTGAAAATTGCAATCCTTTTAGATATTATGGCATAACGAATCTCAAGCCAAAAATCTGCAAGCAGTCTTCCGCACACAACTCTGCTGATCCAACTAAGCAGGCCTATATTGCATCCATCAGACATCTTTCCAAGAATTCGCAATCTGAATTTTGCAGTGCTTTTTTTTTTACATAAATTTAGGACATCCAAACTCGAGTTGCACAAAAAAACTGAGAACTTACTTAAAAAAATAAATAAAAAAGGAATGTGATTTTCCAACCAGTAGCTTCCCATCAGACATGACAGGAGCTCTGAGCTGTGAACACACACACGACAGCAATGCCAACACTGGCACTAACCTCGGGGTCTCCCAGGGACAGGTCATTTGGGATGAGGGTGGCTGCACCCAGGTGCTGTAGCAGGCAGGGATGGAAGCCCGCCTTCACCCGCAAGCAGGGCTGCACACAGGACATTGGCAGAAAGGAGCGTTTCACTCAATGGTACACTAACAGCCTATACAGACTGGACTCCTCAATGTTTACGGCACTTAATTAGCAGGAAAATCAAAAGGCATTTTTAGCAGCTTATTTTTGAAAACAGACAAAGTTTCTTTTTTCCTTTTTGTAGCTCCCACTAACAGTAAACAGAGATTGAGAATCTTCTTGGGCTTTCTGAGAGTAGTACACAGTAGTCTGGCCACTCAGACTAGCAGATGTTGTGGCTGGCTCACCTTAGAGTCGGCTGGCAAAAAGTGCGGGGTGCAGGAGGCATCGGTGAGAGACCCGCTGTACCGAGCCAGTGAGAGGAGACAGTCGAGCAGAGCTATGCACCGCACAGCCCGTTCCCACTGAGCCCGCCTGCATGGAGATGAGATACGCCAAAGGGTAGAACCTCTGTTGAGCTTCTATATCTCAGATGCACAGGACACAGATCACACATACTTAGCCCTAATGAGGCAAATCTGCAGCATGGTTTGCCCTTGGCACAGTTTGGCGAAATTGATGCAGTAATCACATGACAGATGGTACACGCACAGCGATCATGGCGAAGGCAGCAAATGCTGGGCCGGTATCAATACTATCGCAAAGAGCATGCACAAAAAAGGCACATGGATAAGCAGACTCATGCCCAGAAGAACGAGTGCTCATCCCACCTGCGATCAAAGTTTTCAAAGATGCGGCGCATGATGTCTTTGACAGCTGCCTCCTGGGCCTCCTCGGCCGAGACCAAGTTTGCCGCCAGCCGCTTGACTTCGTCCGTGTAGTACCGCCTGCAGAGCACACCAGGGGCAGCATGTGAAAGCGAGAGTTTTCAGCTATGGTGTAGTGCGGTGCCAATGCCAATGCTGAAACCCACCACCAGACACACAGACAATGTAAGACGGGTCATATGACCATAGGCAGCGTATTCTCATTTGCTGGAAGGCGACTACTGCAATGCTCCGCTCTCGACGGTCAGAAGTAGGGCAAGAAGTCCAACTGCGATAAGTTAAGTAAGCTCTCTGTTATGACAGAGAGAGAGAGAGAGAGGGAAAGCCAGGGATCTGTTATGACAGACATGTTACTGTTACACACATGGTGCTGCAAACCCTGGAAATGCACTGGTACAGCTAATGATATAGAAGAATACTGCAGATTACATATTGCTGGTACACACTACTGAACTTATAGTTTGCTACGGAGTTTGCATTTGGGAGGGAGTGGCATAATGCTGCTACACATCACCACTGTCGTCACCATCACTACTCTGCTCACATACAGAGACAGTAGAGCAAGACCCAAATGCGTGCCCAGTTACAAGTTGGCTTCTTTTTGACATCTGTGCCTGGATGCTTATGCAACATGCACCCATCACTGCACAAAAGTTTTGCAGCAGCACAATCACAGGCAAAAAATTCGGGGGACACTTAAGCTCCACTTTTAAGGGTGCACTGAAGAGGAAGTCTTCTTACTGCGGAACTTGACCTGCACGTTCTGAGCATTCTTAGAAATTTCGAATTATTGTCCTGTGCGGGCGATTTCTCCAATATAAATTTGATTTTTTTTTAACTCACCGCAGATGGTAGGAGGAGTCAACTAACGTGTGGAGTGCCTTTCAGGCAGTCGCATGGCGGGTTCGCTTTCACTTTTATTTTGTTTTTTAGGTTTCCGTGAATAAATAGATCCAGTCAGACTACATTGCTGCAAATTAGGCCCACAGAAATAAATATATGCGTGGACTCTTTGCTTTCACCAATTGCTATGTACCACTCCGCCGATGGCAGAGCGGCAAGCCACCATGGGACTGGCTGAAAGGTTGGTTGACTCCTCCCACCTTCAGTGGCAAATTCAAAATAAGGCGAGAGCTGGGATGTTTAATCCGATTTAAATTAGGGAAATCGGCCGCAGAGGAAAATAATCGTAAGTTTCTAAGAATGCTCGGAACGTGTAGATCGAGTTCTTGCGGTAAAAAGACGACAAGTTCAGATTCCTCTTTAGTGCACCTTCAAGGGTACGACGTAATAGTGCTAACGGCTCCCATCAGCAGTTTCTCTTCACACACAGTCACTGTTCTCTGTTCACATGCACACATTTATCACAATTATCACAACACAGTTTCCACATCCTTGTTTTTAAACTCTTCCATACTGCGATTTATGCACATAATGCTATTCTAATTAGTATTTCACTAACTGAATGTCTCCACATCACCCCTCTTGTACCTCAAGCCGAGTCAACATGCCGACAGAGCCTAGTCGGTAGTGAGCCTGGCTGGTGACCCAAGGGCCTTTGACTTGAATCCCGACAGAAAGTTATGGAAATTTTTCTTTAAGTAAAGTAAATTACTTTATAAAGTTAAGTCGACTAACACATGAGCTAACCTTTAATTCACACTACAAGTCCTCTTTTCAATTATTGTCATACCGGACATCCATGTGTGACGTGGGTTTCTTGCCACAATGCCACCGGGATTACACTGGGTTTTCCACTGAATGGGAACCTCAATGCAGTTTCGCTGAAGGACACCCCAGCAACGATCACTAAGAACCTGTTCTAGTTTCTGTACTTTCGACAGAAAGCACTAGAGCATGCATTCAACCATGGTTCTACTCTTCCTTTTACAGTGTTGGCCGTTATTACCTCGTTCCTCCACACTGTGCAGCAGTGGCGTGCTCTGGCTCTTGTCATAATTATTTATGACAGGATCGGCGCCAGTCAGATTTACAGTCAGTTGTCAACTGCATCATGCACAATGCAATGATGTATCGCATGGTGCTAGACTTTGTTTTCTGACCCATAAGCATGCAGCGGCCGCGGTACGGCGACCCATAATGGCCGTCAGCGCATTGATTTTATGCAAGGCTTTTGCAGGGTGCTGGCAGTTGATTCCATGAGGAAAGAGCAAGTTAACTCACGTGACAAGTGCACAATATGTACTGGCATTTGGAAATGATGTGATGCTTTAATGTATAGAAAATCCCTAATTTTTTAATGTTTAGCAGGATCCAAAAGTTCAAGCAGTAAAAGGGTGCTGCAAATCAAATTGAATAGTAAATACTACTTGCAAACTTTTTGAAGTTTTGGACATTCGCACAAATCTGTTTCAAATTCTACTTGATGATCTTCGAGTAACAAGTTACGTAGTCGAAGATAAAAGAAGAAACATGGGATTACTTTTCATTTTCCATTCCTTCCACTCCCTTCAATCATGACCCACATCATTTTGCCACACTGTGTCACCTGGTCCATGCAAATGCAAGCCACCTGCATCGACCTCTGCCTCATGAGCACAGCTGCCTGCATTTCCAAGCACAGCATGCATGCCTTCCATGTCCACATCCGCCAGCCTCAACAAGACAGCGAATCGCCAAAAAGCCTCCAGATCCTCCACAGAAGTTGCATGTTCACCAGAAAGGACCTTGGAAACCTGTTCAACTGTGTCTCATCCATAAACCCGCAGGACTCTACAAAACGTTTCCTAATCCCCAAAACCAGGTTCTTTGCATATCATAGCCCCAGAACGCATATTCCCAGAACTACAATTACACATCATCAAGAAGCACTAAGGTCTATAATTTGTTTTTAATACTTCAACATATGCTGGCCTAAGAGTTGCAAAAAAAGATAAAAATACAGAACTTCTGAGCTGAGATATAACTGCCCATTATCGAGTATTGTAACTGCCTCGTGAACTTTCGGAGCCGAAAACCTGCATAGATGACCGTTCAAAAAAAAAAAAAAAAATACAGAACTTCAGTGCAGTACTATAACTGCACATTACCCGAGTATTGTAACAATCTTGTGAACTTTAAAGCTGTAACCTGCATAGGTGACCTTGCCTAGTGTAACCCACAGTCACATGCTGCCCAGGTGACGCTAAGCAATAATGGAAATGTAGGCCAGAAAGAGTCCACCATCCAGAATGTGTCAATTGTGGTGATGTCGCCCAAGCGGGAGGGAGTGGACGCAGGTGTGATAGAGCCATCACTGTCACCTCTTCGCCGTGGGAAACCGTGATAAGTACTTATTCAACCTACCGATAGCCCTTGCGCTGGCCATGCAGCTCGTGGGCAGAGGTGGCGTGCCGTGCAGAGGACTCAGGCACCTCGATCTGGAAGCGGTGCTTGCCCGAGCCCACGTAGGTGGCCTTGCAGCGGAAGTGGCGGCTCTGCTGCCCCAGGTACTCCTGCAGGGCCTTGTCTGCCTCCTGCACGGACACACACACACACACATACTACACTACCTGAGCAAAGCGCTACAGTAAAGTCCCGTTAATTCAACCCCCCCAAAGGCCTGGATCAAAAAGTGGATAATCTACTCCACCTTGGGAGATTCCCCTAAAACATTCGACCAACACAGTTCCCACTTCGAGTTATTGATCAATTCGTTCTCGCCCTACCATAAGCTTGCCATCCCGGTTAGCTCAATTGGTAGAGCGACTGCTCCGGTGAAGCGGTGGTCCCGGGTTCGAACCCCGGACCAGGACGAATTTTTCTTTAACTGCAAAGTTTCTGAAAAAGTTGTATAGCTTTCCTTTGTAGCTGTATGGCTGCACTTGGGTGGATGTCAATGAGTAATTACTCCCTTATTACAATTTAATATTATGGGCAAAATGCTGATTTCTTGAAGGAAAAAATTGGTACCGTTCGAAAATAATAGCTATAAATTCCACAGATGTCATATTTTGAAAATCAGTTTTTTGGTCTCAAAGACCAGTGTCCCCCCTTAAATGGAACACCTGTAATTTACATGCTCATAATTACTCATGAGCGCCTCAGACGTTTCCAAGACATCTGTGCATTCACTAGATGCACGCCATCTGCTGGACCATTATTGCTGTACATTGCGTATTTGGGTTTCAGTGGGTGCTGCATGACGGCGCTACGAGTGCACGCCATGCACGAAGGAAATTCACCGCAAACGCACTTCGCTACTTGCTTAATTGGGATATCTATAATTTACATGCTCATAATTCAATTATTCATGCACGCCTCAGTACATATCTCGAAGATACGTTTCTCAGACATCTGTGCATTCACTAAACGTGCCTCCCAAGAGTCGAACAGTCGTGGCGGAGTGGAGGTGTCCTCGTCTCGCATGCTGGAGACCCGAGTTCGATTCCCACCTACACCATAATTTTCTTCTTTTTTACTAACTGAGGCCACTTCAAGGTCATATCTGCGCAGTAACATGACCTTCAAGGCTTGTACGCGAGCGGAGCTTTCGCTCCAAAAAATTCAGGGGGCACTTTGACGATCTAAAGTGCATGAGGCGAAAACCTTTCCACGCAACTTTGGCCGCTAACGAGACGACAACCGTAGGCACACATAAAGAGTCATGACCAATGACTAATTAGTTGACTAACTAGCCATGACTGGTTAATGGCTAGTTAGTCTTGACTAATTGGTTGATGACTAACTAGTCATGATTGGTTAATGGCTAACTAGTCCGGATTTGTTGATGACTAACTAGTCATGAGTAATTAGTTGATGACTGGTTAATGCCTAGTTAGTCATGACTTGTGACTAGTATTGACTTTTACTTCAGATGTAACAGACGAACGGACAGAGTCACAGCCATGAGTATGAGCCATTAAAGGCTTTTGCCTTAATAAACTTATTGATTTATTGACAGTTATGCTGTTCTATTTATGCAATGTTGCTTTCTTTTACTGATGCTGTTTTCACTGTGCATAGAGCACAACCTAAGAACTACTACCCAGTTCTCACATTAAGCAGCACAGCATAAACGCTTGTCAATTTTTTCTTTCATTTCATGATCATGGCCATACTTCCACCACTTCTGATGACATTTTTTTCATTTTGCACCAAATTTCCTCTCATTTTTGCTTGTCATTCTCGAATTTCAGCCACAATATTTCCATTTCACATGCTTATCCCCTGCTGAAAGCACTGACAATTAGGTCACAGCTCAGGCAGATGAAGCTTACTCGACGACAAAAAGCAAGCACCCACCTTGACACGTCGCATTGCCTCGTCGTAGTCAGCGTCCACCCCTGCTGAGGGTGTCACGCGGCCCTCCTTCTTGGCCTGCTCATGGTCAAAGGCATTCTCGAAAAACTCGAGCGCTTCTGTCAAATCTGGGAAGTGCTCTTCTTTGCTGCCGACCGAGACACATCCCGTCAGCGTGCACGATGTCAACGAAGGCAACACATCAGCCCACAGTGGCGCCACCTTCACGGCTTTCCGAAATCCCTCGAGTGCCTGCGCACAACACCCATTCACTCACTCCAGAGAAGTGAAGTTGCATCCACAGAACATGTCACAGCAATGAGGCGAGGATAGTGTGGTCAAGATGGGGATGGTTCCGAGATGACGGGGCTTTTGCATCATGGTGCAATCCCCTATTTTGCAGCCTCACGTTGTGTGTGGAGCTAATTTACTACCAATCTTAGTGCTAGAAAATTCTGCATTTTTTTGCAAGCGAAAAAAAAAAAAAAAAAGGTGTGCAATGGGTTAAAGTACAGTCAGTAAACAAAGTTCCCCGGGAGTAGGATGACAAAACATGCAGCCTCAAAAAAATTTCAACAACGCTTCAATAATATAGGGGCTGTAGCCAGTGGGTGTGGCTAGAAAGGCATAGCTGATACAGCCATTAGTAATGTTGCACAAAGCAGACACGGATAGAGACTTCTGACCAAAGCTGTGATTTCTTTCAAAGAGGTTGTTGACAACCCTACCAGTGCAGAACCGGTAGAATCGTCGGTAAGGCTGGCCAGCTGTGGTCTTGTACACCCCTAAAGCATGTAACGCTGTTTTCAGCCTAGCATATGTTGGGCACTCCCATTACCGGTGAAGTTGATTGAAGAGTCAAGGGAGTGGGTGCAAAAGCAGCTGACTGTGGCCATTAATTGGAGAATTTTAATGAATATGCTAAAAAAAAAACAGTTCAAAAAATACTGCCCCGGTTCTTTCTCTAAGCTCTTCCAAGTTTTATGCTGCTACACTGAAACATAGGCAGTTAGACTTGTCATTGATAGTATATGCTCATCCAATTAGACTTGAATAACCGAGACGTGTGAAAGCAGGTGTTCATTCTTCAATAGGAGGAGGCACTTAAGTTCCGTCTTGAGGGTATGACGTGACATCTTTAGCAGGTTAATGCCCATATGTGCAGAATTGGTCATTCTCTACTTAACAGTCATAGATGGTGGTGAGTCCTCATACCACTACCAGAGCAGTGGCTAAGAGATGCACCACTGCACTGGCAGATGGCTGTTTCTATCACAGCCACTGGTAGGTATTATGCTCCCGCGCAGGTGGTGCAACGCGCGTCCGAACTTACCCGAGTTACCCATTCGGGTAAGCTCGGTTGGTAACTCTGGTTGCTAGGCAATGGCACACGATCGTATACACGTACGTACGGTGACAATTTTCGGTCAGTGTTGGTGAGCATACGAGTGCTTTCACACTAATAAGCAAAGGTACACCATGTGTAATCCTGCAGCCAAGTAGAGATTTTCGTTAAAAAGCCGCCACCGTCTGGAAAACGAAGTAACGAGCATTAGCTGTTTGGTTCACTAGAATTGATATGAACACTGCCATTTCGTCCCCTGACGTCATACTAGCATAGCTCCACCTCTATCTACCATATTGGACCATGACTTCAACATTGGCACACGCAGGTGGTTGTTTCTACAATGCTATTGTAGATGGCGCTACAAGTCTCAATGCGAGATGCACTGTTTTCTAGTTGCTGCCACAGATGGCGCTGCGATCTCAGGGTGGTAGCAGATCCCACGAAATGTGATGAGTAAGAGTTAGCGCTCTTAAAAGCAATACGTTCAAAGACCCCAAAGGGATTATGGGTAGAAAATAGGGCAAAGCCCACGCACCTGGAGCAGGTTGCCAATCTTGCGTTTGTTGTATGCTGTGTCCTCGTACAGGATGGCCCGTTGGTCTGGATGGGAAGCACCCTTGCGTGCCAGGCCCTGGCCGTGAATCCTGCATCGCCCGCAGAAGGAAGAGAGTGACTATATACGTCCATCTGGAACCGTCTAGCTGAGGCCACACAGAAGCTTGCTCCTCCTGCCTAGCAGCACAGACTCCAAGTGATAGTTTTTCAAGCAGTTACAAAACAACTGTTTGTTCAGTGTCAAATAAGGGTTGCAAGGTTGTGACAGAGCAACTGCAGCTTCTGCCAAAATCAAATCTGATTCCAAAAGTGCAGTACAATCTACAAGACAGCAATAAAGTGGGAAAGAGAGAGCTTTCTTTTTTCTTTCCAGATTCTGAAACAAGCTGCATGATTTTACGGTAGAATGACGCCGCAATGTCATGTGAACTAGGTGGCCCATCTGCCTCCTAGGTTGCTCTCTAGGGAACCCCCTGCCAGGGCCATGCTCATGATTTTTCGCTCACAATGCCAAAACCGGATTTTCAGGAGAACGGGGCCTTTAATGCTCTCGTGTTAAGATATAATTGGTTCTGATCGAAACGAAAAATTGCACCTGAAATGCTTAAAGGCAGAAATATGGGCGAGTGCAGAAACAAATAGCCTGTCAACACACTTTAACAATTTACTCCAGATGATGCTTGTGCTGCCACCATTGAGCACAGTGGTGCTGCCTGGGGAAGCCAACCTAACTGGCACTCGGTTTTCTGTGGCCTCCAGAATCGCAGCGAGCGCTTTCGAAACAACACTAAACCTTTGGAAAACGTCTCCTCCTTTCTCTATTGAGGATCACTGCTGTCCCTTCACTGACTAAACTGTTGCTCTAGTGTGCGTTTTAGACTAACTTTTATATTACGAATTTCGGCTATATCTAACTATTTTACGATATTTTACCTATTCACAGTATTGACATTCAACTGTAAAGAGTGAGCTCCATGTGCCCAAAATGAGAGCGACAACCGCCGTCATTCGCTTCGTCGCTTAGTGGGCAACCCTCAAGTGAGTGAAGGCGGCAGGCGACGTGCACAGTGGTTTCGGTGCTTGCGCACTCAAGCTTAGTAAACACGCCCATCACCTGTTCTCTGTTCTCTTTTAAAATTTTGCGGATGTACCTCATAGCTGATCAGGGCAAAAGAAGCATTTTCTCTATGGTAGCAGTTTAACGGCAGCGGTGATGACCCAGCTGGCATGCTTGCGGAGACGAAAAAGTCATAGATTCCTGGGGGAGCTGTGCTTTCATTCAGTGCCCGTGCACTCCAGCTTAGTAAAAACACTTCTGTAAACTGTCGCTGCAATGCGCTTGAAAGTAAGCAAGCTATAATATGCATGTGAGAATATACAGCGAGAGTTATTCTCTAAGTATATACGGCTGGAGTGCAGTGGCACGGTGGATCGAGCACCGGTACCCACGGCTCGACACGCACGTCTCCCTGAAGAGCGCCTGCTTGTAGCCTGTTTCAAATGTTGTCAATCGACTTGTCCGTAACTGACAAGTCAATTGTTCTCATTATTTAAACGTTGGGGGTCTGCCTTACAGCTATAGCAAAGTAAATATTTTCTCTATGGTGGTGATGATCGGGACAACGCTCTTGTTGAGGCGAAGACAGATCTTGGGGGAGAGAAGCTATATGACAAACCGGAAATGGCCAGTGGCGGTCTGATTGGCTTGAGGGAAAATTCCGGGTGAAGAGCAAAATTTTCTGTGCGTGCAAATCCGAGCGATGAGGCAAGTGGCACGGTTGAAATGCTTCGCGCGATGGCACCGCCCCCCCGTTTGTCACCGTCGCCTTCACGTTTGCATGAGTTTTTGTGTACATGTAACTCAGCCGTAACTAGATTGTTTGTGCACAAGCTGTGCCTTCAGCTCAATAGATAGTCGGATGAAGTAAATAGCAGAAGACGTAAGAGAAAAAGGAGAACACAGAATGGACCCTCCTCAAAGCTGTTTCATTTTACACACAAAGGCTAAATTAGGATTCAGAACAAGAATGCATTCAGCATTCAGCACAAGATTGTATGAGTTCTTTAGCACTGAGGACCACAGAGTTTCTCAAAATTATGTAGAGGGAAAAATGGCGCCAATGTCTATGCGAGTTTGTTAAAGAGCACTTCATCCACAAAGGGCATGCTGGAAACATGGTTTTTTATTCGGCTTGGCTAGTGTCTGGGGCCAAAAATGCAGATTCTGTCATAGAATCATCACTCTAGCCACCGCGAACGCGATGCTCTCTACACTGTGCAGATTAAATACAGTAGCCGACCGATATTTCGGACTCCAATAATTCAGACTAGCGTGATATTCCGGACTTCGCTGAGGAACTGTTGCGCACCTCATAGGAACGTGTACATTTTCTCGACCGATAGTTCGGACTTCACAGAGCCTAAAAGTTCGAATTTTTGGACTAAAATAGACGCCAACAATATTGTGGTGATCATTTTTTAACCGAAAGTTTGTTATTTCGGCCTAATATAGACGCGAGCAGGCATTGCTGTCACTACCAACCCGTTTGCCGCCACCGTGAAAGGCGCCATCTTGGATTTAAACGGAATCGGCTCGGCGGGCGCAATCAGACTGGCTTGGATAGGCTTGGTTATTTGTTCTCCATCATTGCCATTCGAGATAATGAGATGCTTTCCATTGACATCGAGATGGCCTACAAAGGACACGCGATCGCATTGAAAACAGTACAGCGGGACAGCTGCAGCGTCCGGCGTGGCTTGGACGACGCACTCCGCGGTGCGGTGCAGCAAATGCGGTAGACGGGGGAATGGGGGGGGGGGGGGGGGGGGGTGTACTGCATTTGGAGGCGCTCGCTTCCACTCGCGTTTTCCCGTGTGTTACCTCTCGGTCTTCGCGAATGTCACTGCCCCATGCAAACTGACTGTTCTTGCTTCGTGCAGCGAGTGCATTCATTCGCGGCATGACCGCGGCCGCGTCGCGCTATCTGGTATCATGATGTGATAGGGTGCGGGCATGAGGAAAGCACGGCTATGACTCAGGTTGAGTCTATTATCGCTTGCAGGCGGAACATGGGGAGAGGCGATTTTCGCGATTTTGAAAGCCAGTTTTTCGGAGAAAAGTTTATTTTTTTAAGTTCACGAATTTTTCGGACTGTTCTATTATTCGGACCATTTTTCGGGTCTCGCCAAGTCCGAAAAATCGGTCGGCAACTGTACTTTTAACAGAGCATGTTTTCTTATTTAATCAATATAGCATGAGTGAAGGTTCGCACCTCTAACGCATGAGAGAGTTGTAGCTCAGCTGAATCTGCAACACGCTGGATTTGCAATACACAACAATGGTTCAGCCAAGCGCTTACGCTGCAAACGAACTTCCCACCACAAGGTCGTCTTCTTCTTTTTTCATCACAGTTCACCATGGCGGGTGAGTGGGGCTGCTATGCTACAGTTTGTATAAAGAAGTATTCCTTTGAGGTTTGCCTCAAAAACATTGTATCGTTATGGTCGAATCCAAGCTACTGGTCCAACGCTAGCCAAGCCAAATATGAAACCACGTCTCCCAGCATGCCCCTGGTGGATGAAGCGCAGAGCCACCAGTTTTCACTGTAGGTATGCATGAGAAGCTCTATGCTGAGGACGGTTGAAGAATTATCCAACAAAGATTGCTGGATGACTCAGTATTCAACTACAGACTGTGCATGCTGGCCCTAGCGCATCTGTCTTCCCAACACAAGCGTGCACAAAAGGAGAGACTTTCACACATCGTCTATAACTTTTGAGTGGTTATGGTCTCGTTTTCCTTGTTCTCCAACACCTAAAAATATAGTAATATACAGCACTGGGACTACAGTGAAGCTAAAGGTCAACACAATAGACCTTTGCAAAAAGGGCTTCCTGGGCGTTGCCATAATGCACACTGGAGTGTCGTGTGCACTTGGAACTAACACGGTCAAAGCGGTAGCGGAACTAGTTTGCAACAGTCCAGAGAGGGCATGTTTTGACAACTCCCTCGCCCGATACAATGGCCTATATCAGTGTAACAAGTTGCCCAGGTGTAGGTGATCCTGACCTGGAGAGAAGCCTCTCAAGGTCGGGCAGTGACTGCATCAGTTCACGAGTCTTCTTGGCCTCTTCGGAGTATGTGAGCAGGTCATCCACGGCACGCTGACGGTCCTCTATGAGCTTCACCCGGCATGGGGGGGTGCACAGCCACTGCTGGAACAGCCGCTTACCTGGCAGGCATGAGCAGACACCAGTAAGATGCCATTAAACAAAAGGTCAACACGCTTCACCTCTGCTGCTCTACAAAACTCATCTGCAGTCGGGGCCAGTCGTGCATGGTCACCTCCCGACAAGGCTCTGACATTACATACCCAAGAGGTATGTGTGTCACAGTGTGCGCAAGGAATTCACTTGGATGAGTCGTTGCCCCTTTCTGGGATGACGTCACTCAAACAAAATGTTCACCACATATCATTTGTCTGCCTATAGCCATGCCAGTGTTCGGCATGATTTAGGCACTTGTGTTTGCCAAAAACCAGTGTTTGCCACCAGTTCAGTGCAGACTGAGGTGCCCATGCATAGCGAGGCTCAGTCAACACTCAGAATGATTAACAGCTCAATCGAAAGATGTGCAAGCAGAAAGTTTTGCACAAATGAGGGAACTACTTGCAATTAGTGGGTGAACGGTTATGTCAATGACAGCCTTTTCTTCCACAACTTGGATGTAGCTGTTAAGATTATCCATCCATTTCGCCATTTCTGTTGCACTAAGACAACCCAATGGGCATTAAAAAGTGAGTACTGGTGAAGTGAGGAAGCAATATGCAGTAAGCGTTCATTACCATACTCACATACAGTCACCGATCGATTTTCTGGACTCAGTGGGACCCAAAAAAAAACAGTATGATTAATTGAATCGTTTGGCTTATTGGTTTATTGGGGTTTAATGTCCCATGTCACCCCCATGTCACCCATCTGCCACACACCCCGTGCGGCTTCGTCTAACCTACAGCAGATGCTGCCACTGTCCAGTTTTCCATGTAATCGTGCGTTCTCCTTTGTAGGGTGCTTTGATGGCAATGAAGAACATGCCGTTAAAGGGACACTGAGGAGAAATTGAAGTTGGCTTGTATCGACAGAATACCAGCTCCTGATTACAAAAACGCCACTCATACTGACAACAAAGCTCTTGTAACGTAGAAAAGAGCAAGAACCAAGATACAGGTATCACCGCCACAGGCCAAACTCGCAAGTACAAGCGTGGTGACGTCATAGGACAAAACAGTGTTGCTAGAAGCAATGGTTCTAGTAACACTGGGACACGAGGAGCCACGAATCACTGAGGCGCAGCCAATGCATGCGTAAATCTCCTTGACGTCGCCAGATGGCGCCACGCACCCGGCAGCTACGTGCGCACCTGCAGCATCGGGACCAATCAGCGCCTGCTCACCGGCTATAGGCGGGCTCCCGGTACTCCGCTAACGGTAACAAGGTACATGGTATGCTAAAGGTGTCTATTTGCGAGAACTTCGTTGACGACTTCGAGAACAGGATCCATCGTAACGCTGGCAAAAAGCCGGTGCAAACGTAAGCGAAGCGACGGTAGCGACGGTAGCGACGGTAGCGACGGCCGCAATAGCCGATAGATGTCTTCAACGTGCGGCCTGCGGTAGCTTTCATTTTGGCTGCTGCTAGGCCGCTGTGCTGGCTCTCAGAAATCACGGAGTCTGCGTTACGTCAAGTGCACGTCATGTTTCACGTCACTTAGTCCTGTGTCGTCATAGGAGAATCCCAAGTTTGAATCTGAGCGGCGGGAAAAACTTTTTCAACTTCGAATCCAAATTTCTCAGAAATAAATGCATCTTTCGCTGCCGGCCAAGTGGCAACAAAGCCATGAAATGCCGAACTATCGGATTTTGCTATAAAAAAAATATTAATAGAGCTCTCCTCACTGTCCCTTTAAATTGAGCAGCTACAAGAAGGAACTAATAGCGGAGCCTATCCAAGCTAATCTGTCTGAGTGCCTCCGTTTATGGAGATTTCGCCTTTCACGGCAGCAATGGGCCGGCTGTTAGCGACAGCAATGCTTGCTAACGTCTATGTTGGGTCGAAAAATTTTTATCGCAAAAACGATCTTCACAACATTGATGGTATCTGTTTGTCTGGAAAACTGATCTTTTGGACTCCACAAGGTCTAAAATACTGGTAGATGGCTGCCACAGTTCCTCAGTAAAGTCCAAAATATCATGCGAAACCGAATTATTGGAGTCTGAAAAATTGGTCGGCTACAGTATCTCAAATACTGTTAAATTTAGCTAGTTCCCTATGTCGCACAATAAACTCCAATAGGTACTGTGCATGTCACAGCCTATCTCTGAAAGGCTTTCAGGATGAAATTCAAGTGTCCTAAAATCTGGCCCGTGGAAACTGAGAAAAAGGGCACACAGCATGGCATGCAGATGACAAAAATAATTCACAGAATGTGCTACAATGTGTGCTACTCTTCACCACTTGGTAATATGTGTAATTCCAATGCTGACATGCACCACTCCCGTTGCCGCCTGTGAAACTTGGAGAATAGGCACCAAGGACATGAGATACAGATAGAGTCTACTTCCCAAGGCAATGAAGGCCATGCACTACGCCACAAGTCAGTGGCATAATTTGAGCCATGGCTCAGAAAAGCAGATGCTGCTACTGTAGTGTCATCAATGCAATCACACAACCTTTGTTTGCCACATTCCCAGCACTGCTGGACCACTACACAAGAATCTTTTTATTGTAATTAAGCGCTGGGTCTACATGGGGCAGTTTACATAGCAAAATAAAGCTAAGTAGAGGGCTTAAATTTTTACAATGCACTGTTAGAACACAAATATTTTCAGTGCTTGGCTTATCTTGAAATTCCATTTAGTTTCTTGAAATTTTTATCCATTTCTTTTATGACATCCAGTTAACGAGCTTTTACTGTAATGGTGACAAGGCAGGTCTTGTGGCAAATGTGAAAATGCAAATATGAGGCCAAACTTGACTCGAGAAACCCGATCCAAAATAGCACTGAGACAAACGCGGAGTACAATGGAAAGAGGGTGCAGCGGCACCAAGAGACCGAAGCCACAAGTAGATGCTAGGACTGTGGTGTGACTCACCAAAGGGTGTGGAGCAGAAGTCCATGGTGGCCAGCAGGGTGCCCTCAGTGCCACCCGATGCGTTGCGCAACACCTCCAGGTTTTGAAGGCACACCCCGTCTAGGATCTGCACAATACAACACCACAGGTCAAGAAAAAAAGACAAAAAAAAAATTATTATAGACGATGAATGCAACTGATAAGGCAGAGTATCTCCAGAAGGAGCACTGAGTAGTTCAGACCATGCGAGCGGGTGGCCTGAGCTGTACTCCCGCTCCACTTTCCCAATCCAATCCAGCAATCGCAGTGTGACACACCACACCCACTCTCCCCTGCCCTCTCTTTGTTGTCCTTCTCCCACAAAAACAGAGGGAGATTTCCCTCTCCACTTTCCCACCATCTTTGTCTTCAATCTCCCACTTTCCCTCTCCTCTCATCTTAAAATGAAGTGCACAACTTCATTTTGCCAGCTACCAACCAAAACTTCAGACTGATGGATATATTTTTCCAACCTGAGGGTTCTATGCTAACACATTAAGAAGTGGGACAAGAACTTCTAAGCAAATTGCAATGGGACTTGCCCCATGACAGCATCCGTAAAGTGCTCCCTCTCGCAAAGTCCCAAAAAGTGCTCCTTGCCCAAACCCATAAGTGTGTTTCACACAATAAGAGTTCCCCTTATTTGGTCACCACAGCTCCTAACAAAGCATATCCCTTCTGTTATCTGAGCAGGGCTGAAAATTTTTTTCAATAGCAAAAGTACATTTACAGTAAGATCTCATAAATTCAAGCTTGATTAATTCATAAATCCAGCTAATTCGGACTGCCAGTGTGGTCACCACCAATGCCCATTTAAGCCTATGGCATCGGATGCTCAGAGCACTTTTTCATTTTGCCCTCGTCAAAATGCAGCCACTGAGGCCAGGAAAAGATGTGCAACGTCGTGTTCGGCAGCAGACCCACCATATTGTGGAGGTGGATGGGCGAGCTCTTGCAGTCACCACTGGCCTGCCTGTCGACGTGCGTCTCCTGGGGCACATAGCGCTCAAAGCTGCGCATTGTGAGCACCTCCTCCTCAATCAGGCAGTCCGAGAGGTACCTGTGATAGGGTGCAGTAAATATGCACAACATTAGCTACACTCTGAACAATTAGCTACAGCAGAGAATACATGTGCGAGGTGAAAGTAATGCTCTTATCATTCATGTAAACAACGCACCAATATTGCAGCCTTTTGGGCTACATGCCAATTCTCCGTTCAAAGTCGTACCTTGCGACATCAAACACCCACTGCCAGACTTAATTTCTCTCCCATTTGGATGCATTTATGTAAGAAAAGAAGTTCTTCCAATTCTTTCTCCTGCCATCCTAGCTGGTTAAGCTATCAACCGTTTGTGTGTGCAACCAGCATCTGTCACCTTCCATTTTTCCCTTCCCCCCAGCACTGCAGCACAAAATAGCATCACACCCCAGTTGTCATTATCCTCCAGCCTGAATATACCACTGCTTCAAGCATAAAACTCAATCTTAGCTCTGCATCTCTTGTCATTGCTGTTTGACTGATCACGTCTTGCATCAGAGCAATTTCTACTAAAGGCCACTGCCTTCTCTCACGGCAGCTTACACACACTGAACAGAGAGCAAGTTCGGCCAGCTGGTTACCCACAGCGACAGCCAACAGCACACTATGCATGACACAGGGGCTTATAAACGAGACAAAATAAGCATGGACTTCCACTTAAATTTCAACGACATAAAGATGGATAAATCCATATTTCTCAAATGTAACGCGAGTTCTTTTTACCGAAAACTGAAGTGAAAAGTCACCCTTTGAGTTATAATCGAGAGAGAGAGAGAGAGAGAGGGAAAGGCAGGGATGTTAAGAGTTATAATCGAATAGTTACAAGCACACTATGCCGTATTTACTCCTACATTGGTTGATGGGTCGTGCAGGTCGGCCTCCAACTTCAGAAAACAAGAAAAAAAAATCGCCACATAAGTCAACCAGTGGAAGCTCCGAGCCACAAGTAGAAATCAACGCCTCAAATGCCGATCAGCCAAATCCAACATGCCAATCAGCCAAATGCCAAATCAAATACCAATCGGCCTCAATAACAACATAAATAGCATAGCTCTGCGTGGCAAGTCTTTGGCTGCAGCTCCATTTTAATCAGAACTCAAAAATATTGAAGGAAAGTGTGTTAATGGGCTGTAAGAAATTATCCAGTTAGGCTTCAGTTATTTTCCCATAATAGGGGAACTAGTTCAGATATATGGAAAAAAATTATATTCTTTAAAACAGGGGGAAAAAAATACATATATCCACCTAATTTTATTAAGATAGCTCTCATAATAAAAATTTTCATTTTATGTAAGACCCTTTCTCTTCCCTCAATGCAATTTTCATTGGCAATAAATGCATCTCATGTAGATTTGCACAAGTAGTGTATTTTTTTGGTTCAAAACGAATTTCAAATAATTTTGCAGCAAATATTTCAAATACCGTATTCGTTTGCATAATGAATCCATGAACATAATGAACTGACCCCGTACATTTGTTGTTCACAATTTATTTTTTTTATGAGTTTTTCTTAGCTTGCTGCCGAGTTCTGCACTGCACGCAGTGCAGAGCTTGACAGCATGCCAAGACGGCAATATGCACGCCAAGTGTATGCTTAGCAAGCCGGCAAGCACTCGATCAGTGGAGAGGAGCGCAGAAGTTTATCCTAAACTAAAACACACCCAAGCAATTTGACGAGCTTGAGATTAGGTGCGAAAATGCCTAAACCCTCTCACACCACAGCTAAGACATTTGTATTAACTGTCCTGCGAATTTTTTAACCTTCTTTAAAAAATGTGCACCTGTCCTCCAGGGCCGCTGTTCGGCTGATGTTCTCTTTGTCTCGCCATGATTGACACAGCAAACAGCTTTGGAAGTGAACAATGCTAAACACTGGTGACACGAATACCGTTGACTGTGTGCTTTTGTTGATGATGGATGGAAATGACGGATGGACGGACGGACTGGAGGACGGACGTATGATACGGAAGTTCGACTCTCACAAAAAAAAAAAAACTGTCGAAACTTTTTTCCCAGCATAATGAACCCCATCCCCAAATTGTTGGAAGGAGGGCTTTCTGAAAAAATAAAAATAAAAGCGTATGGAACTTCTGCTGAAAAAGAAGGTCAAATGACACTATTAATATCAATTTTGTTTTATATACAAGGCCATTACATCAAGAAAAAAAAAAAGAAGCCCTGCCATACTCATTCAAGCCGCATCGACCTCTGCACACAAGGCCACTGGAAATTGGGTGAGTCGACCTACGCACGGACCCAACCTATTTGTGGGGTGTGGGACCTATCGTGGAACCTCCAACTGCTGGTATTAACTGTGCCGTTGTGCAGCTCTTCCTTTTAAGCGATGACTCCAAGGACACTTGCAGGGTGTACACGCCCACTGGCGCCTTGCGTCACGCTCATATCCGAAACACGCTCATATCACCACGTGCCTCGTGAATCTCATGCACAGAAGAGTGGCTGCGAGTCAGCTCAGGCTCGTCCTGTGCAAGTGAAGAGAGCTGCGCGTCCTCCGAATGGTGTACGTGCCAGCTACAGCGTCTGCGTTGACACCTGGTGGTATTTGGGTGCGGCGCTTGAGCAGATCCCTGCTCACAACCGCGGCTGCGTGAGTACACAGTAAAAGCTCTGGCATACACACGGGCATGCAGGCACATGATGCATAAGTGAACATGGAGCCAGGGCTTTAGCAGCATGCCTGTTGTTGAGCTGTCCCGGAGAAAGTATCTTGAACTGAAACCACACGAAGCAAGCTTTCCAGAGGCGTTACTCACTTGAGACAAGTACTTCCGAAGTTTCGAATACCAGATATTCGGATCAAATCGAACAATGAATTATTTGTTACTTGACCAAATACTTGAAATTACCGAATATTCGCACATGCCTAAAACATTTGGATCGAATCGAATTTCAAATACTTTACTACTCGACGAAATACCCAAAACCATCGAATATTCGCAGAAGCCCAGTCTTATGCAACTGAACTATCATTAGTATGCCCAGAAAAAGTCACAGAATCAATTTTTGCTAAGAACAAAAATTGAATGAAGTTGTCTTCGGCATTCTTAAAGAATCAACACAGCTGTTTTCGAAGCAGTCCAAATGAAGCACAGTGAGCTGTTTACAAAAGACAGCCAACTTTATTTCGATGACTATCGAACCCACAGCAGAGTAGTAGTGACATTATTTTGTGTGCCTAGGTAGCAGCCTCCTGATCCGCAACACCATGTCTGCATGTGCCTCCCACATTGCTGCAATTCATAAATGTAGAAACCGAACGCAGTCACTCACCAAACACAGGCTCCCAATGCTTTCAGGGCAAGGCAACCATCCTCTCGGGGAGTTAGGTGCGTCGAGTCCTCTGCATGCATACAGAAAAGGCATTTTAAGATCTCTTGGCAGGACGCGATAGGTATAAATGAAAAGTATTTACAGCTAAAAACTTTCACTGGCTAAAAATTAAGGGTGTTTGATGAGTGGAATATGAGCTCAAATCAAATATTAATCAAACAGTGTTGAACAGCAGCAATGATAAATTCAAATTGCATTCTTGTACTAAAAAATGTACACAATGTGCTCTGAAGTAAACGAACCAACACGAGCATGTTACAAGGCCAAACCACAGTAGTAGACAAGGAATGGAGACAACATGTTGACATACCAGGTGCTAACTCCCAACAACTTTTACGAGAAAATACAGTAAAAGCCAATTTTGAAGACATCCCGTTTCAATAACGCATTCACTCATGGTTTCAATCTTCTCTTGAAGTGTTTTGGCGCAATAATCACCACAGCTGGTCAACATTTCTAAATCCCTACACCGTGGGCACACCACATAGTTTGACCATTGTGAATGCAACCAATCCCACGGAATGTGATGTGAAGGGCGCTGGAAAACCGATACAAAGACGCACAGCAAACATAACAAAAAGCTCTAATCTGAATATTTGAATAATTTTGAATGTTCAGTCTTCAATTCAATCCAAATGTTTGGTATTCGAAATATCGACGTATTTGTCTCGAAATGAATAACATTTCTAGAACTCTTGTATTTGTCTCGAACGAATAACATTTCTCAAACTCTTGTTGCGCGTGGTTTCGGTTCGGCATACCTTTCCGGGCGTGTGCAACCAAATCCCTGACTCCGCGCCGTGTGCCTGCACTCCCGTGCATATGCCAGAGACGATCAGTGCATGCTTGCAACAATAGACGCAAGCAGGCGGAAGCGTGCCGCCTAGATCTGTACCAGCCAGGGTGTGCACGCACCATACCCAGCATGAAGGCGTGCACCAATAGAGAGATATAGCATACTGCGATCTACTTCTATGTGCCACCAGTGTGCATGCGCTGAACAGCTCCGACAAGGCATGCGTGCACACAGCTGACTGGTGCCCGGTGCCTTGTGGCATTCTCAGGGCGACCTGTGTAGTGGCTCCTCACAGAAGCAGACCACTCTATGCTAAATCTCTCTAATCAAAGAATGCGTGGCTCCCTTGAATTCCGCGGCGCCATAGCTGCTGCAGGAATTCTTGTCTACATAAAATTCATTAAACACGTGCGACGGCGCGAGCACAAAGTGGAGCTAGCATGGAACACTAAGAGATGGGTACCTGAGATGGGTACCTCTTTCCTATGCCTGACGTGAGGTGACACTGGGCGCGCTGTGTGTACTCCTCACAGGCATCATGGAGTCACAGCTTAAAAGCAACAGCTGCACAATGATGCAATCGCAATTAAGAGCAGCAGTTGGAAGCCCTGCATACAGCCCTAACATTCCGTAGGTATGTCAGCACAGCATGCAGGTTGGCTCCCCCAATTTCCGACTGTGATTTTTGCAGAAAGTCAAAAAAGCCTCGATGAGTGTGACAAAGCTTCAACTCATCCTCTCCTTGTTTTCACGTAATGGCCTTGTGCATTTGAAAAATACATAATTCTGAAAATGCTCGTTGTGCCATTCAACCTCTTTTGTGTGCCAGAAATATTAAAAATATTTGTTTTTAACCACAAAACCACAAATTGCACACGCCTATAAAGGAAGCATCTGGTTGGGGTAGTTGTACTGTTTCTGTGGTTGCTGTCCATATCAGCATACATGAGCCCTGATAGGTTCTGTGCATTTTATCTTGTCCTCTGTCCAAACAGTCAATTTCCATAATAACGAGGTGGAAATACATAGAGAAATTTTGGTCCCCAGAAAACACTGTCCATAATTCGAGTCGCCCATATTAAAGGGGGCCATGCTAGCAAACGAATGGTCAACAATACAATAACAAGCAAACACTGCAAGAGAGAGAAGAGAGTGTTCAACACACGCTGAGCACTCCAGCATACTGCTCAGTGAGTGCAGTAGTGCCATCCACGGTTATCGGCTTTTTATAGCACTTTTGGAACTAACTCATATCAAGTACTAAGAAGTACTAACTCATGGAACATACCACGTTTTTGCACCGATTATAAAAGACAAATGTTGTCTTATAATCTGCCCCATGTTTTAAACACATATCAACATACAACGGGGTATACAAAAGCTGAACGGCGGAAATATTTTGTTTAAATATCATTCTATGTCTCTACTTGTTGATTGTTGAACGTTTGCTTGAATGTTAATGTATTTTTCTTTGAACATATGTATGACCATTTCAGTGTTCTCATTTTTTTTAACATTATTCGAGTCAGTGTATATTTGCGTCGAGTGTTTTCTTTATTTAATCTACTACTGCATGTGTGACTGGTTTTGAAAATTTCCAGTACCGCTCGTGTGCTACTGCTTGCAGGGGTTTCCTGGACCCAGCAAAGCTGCCCAGGCAGCTTTTAGCCAGGAAACCCTCCAGCTGAACCTGAAAAATAAACTTATTGACTACTGACTGTCACCCAAATGTTTGACGCAACCACACACCTGGATCGATGAAATGCCCCAGTGCCTCGGGATACCCTTCCTCGAAGTAGTTGCCCTCGCGCAGTTGCTTGAGGGTGCGTGGGGCATCCCAGAACTCCTTCCAGGGCTTCAGTGCCTCCCGAGGCACGGAGTGCAGGGGCCCCTCCAGCACCTGACGCAGGCAGGCGGGCAGCGACTGGTCGCTCTCATACAGCACCTACACAGCAGGCACAGCAGCCTTGGTTAACACACCCCAGAGCCACACATGCACTTTTGACGCCACTGGCATAAACTGAGCACCACAGCTGAACACACCTCAGACATTTAGTGGCCCTTCAAAGGAGACCTTGCAACCAATGGTGCCGGCCTATTGTCATGACATCGTTGTCAACCACCTTGCACTCATCTGCTAGTCTGGCATCGCAGGTGGCATGCAGGTGCAAAGCGTTCACCCGCAACACCATGACAATAGGTTGACACCATTGGTTAGGGAGCCTCATTGGAGGAGCGTTTATCACTGCATTCTTGAGCTGTCTCCGACTGTAGTGGCTGTCAGAATGTACACTATCATGCATGTGTATTCAAAGTGCGACAAGGAGCAAAAGTTTATGAGACACATGTTCTCAGGGGAAAAAATTTACTGTAGCTCTGCCTCGTGACCGAGCTGCATGGTATTGTTACCAGCGGATATAGAATGCCCATCCCTTGATACCTCGACACATTTCAGGCGATGTTTTTCAGTTCACTTGCATCCGATACACTTATGCTACCGATAGTTCATCTCCACGCAAATGATACAAGTCCACATAACCCAGCATTCGCTACCCTTCTTAAAAGTTCTGAGATGAGGGAACCAGAGAGATCATTTGTGCAAGCCCCCAACTTGATTTTCCTAAAGTGACATGCGTGAACAATTCCATTTTTTCAATGGGCTTTACACAGCCCCGCTGGTTCACCCTAAACTGCCAGCTACGCGGTCGGCGTGCCAGCTCCCTCACGGCCGACTCAAACAAGGAAACTTGCCTGGACAGGTGGATAGTGGGACACAGCAGTGCGGAGGCGGGAGCAAAAGTGGTCATCGTTGAACTGTCCCAGCTGCACCAGAAAAGCAGAGGTCAGAGGTCAAACGTTGGCCTTGTACAGTTCTGTCATCTGTGCCACCCTTTTAATGCACTGAAATAGGCCTTCCCTGTCAGAGCATAGCCAAGTGACCCTGCTCTCGTTCCTGAGAATGACAGTAGCACAGAACATAGCATCCTCCAACTCGTTTGACAGCAGTGGAGTTACGCAAGAAAGTTAGGATGACGCACAGGCAAGCCTCATCCATAAAAGGCAAGCACTGCACCTCAGTGAGCAACCACTAGTGAGTAAAGATACAGTTGAATCCCGGTACAACGAACGCCGCTTCAACGAAATTTTCGCCACAACGAAGTAATTTGCATTCCCCGTGAAACCCCCATAGGACTTAATGTATTAAAATTTCCTCAAAAACGAAGTACTTTGCGAGCACGTGTTCGCTTCTACGAATTTTTTTTGCGAATTTTCGCGGGTGAGTGGCCCCTCCGTCTTGTCTTTCTTCAGAAGTTGAGTGCTGCAGAGCGACTTTCCCGTTCCCGCCGTTAATTGTTTTGCATCGCAGACTGTTGGGGGGGGGGTACGCGCACTCAATCGCACATCCTCCTCGCGCACACCCTCGTGTGCTTTTTTTTTTTTTTCTCCAGATGCCCACGTGATTTTTGAAGTGACGTCACGCCCCGCTCATTGGCTCTTTGCTGGGCTTCTTCGATTGATGTAGCTCGCTGTCATGGTACACTGTAGTCATGGTGCTCGCGGTTTCCTGTCAAGCACGAAAGCGCGTCATGATCACTTGCTAGCGGTGTTGGCTGGTAAGCGTTTGCGGCCTCCAAGCGAAGAGGGGCTCCTCGAAAGCGCGTGTAAAATGCGCCAGCGCACGCCAACTGCTAGCGTTTCCGGCCGCGTCCTCCGTGGCCGCGTCGTCTGCTAGGCACCTAGCGCGTTTCAGGCAGTCTGTGTGGACCGGTGGGCGGAGCCATCGGTGGGCGGAGCTTCGTGTCCTGTCGGAGAAAAAAAAAAAAAAGGAAAACGCGAGAGTGCAGGAAGAAGCCCACTCTGCTTCACCATTTCTTCCTTTGTGTGTGCACCGTTTAGCGTGGTCTCGTCGAGTCTCTGCTCTGCTGAATTCCTAGGATGTCGCCGCCGGCGGCAGCAAGCCCGTGAGAGCGCCGTGGTAGCACGCAGCGGTGCAGATGCGATGAGGCCCGACGGCTCTCGAAACGATGTGGGGGAGGAGGCAAGTAGAGGAGGTGGTGAAAGAAGGAACGGAGAAGAGGAGGAGGAGAGGCGGCGTTGAGCGAGGAGACATATGCAACGCCAGCCTGGGATCAGCCGACTCGTCTGTAATTTCTCAACAACGAAATTCCGCGACAGCGAAATTTTTCGTCCGCCCCGCCGATTTCGTTGTGGCGGGATTCAACTGTAATCACAAAATTCTTTAACAAAGCTGAAAAAAAAAAATTGATGGGATGCGT